>NC_059212.1:56281858-56429358 GCF_020615455.1 Coregonus clupeaformis
GGGCAGAAATGTGACGAACTGACTTATTGTAAAGGTGGCATCCTATGATGGTGCCACATTGAAAGTCACTGAGCTCTTCAGTAAGGCCATTCTTCTGCCAATGTTTGTCTATGGAGATTGCATGGCTGTGTGCTCGATTTTATACACCTGTCAGCAACGGATGTGGCTGAAATAGCCGAATCCACTAATTTGAAGGGGTGTCCACATACTTTTGTATATATAGTGTAGTTTTAGCTGACATCCAACCTTGTGTGTTCCCCTATTGGAAGTGTTAATAACTGTGCTCATAGTATTTGTTGAGTGATAATGCCACCAATCCCTCTGTAATTGATCAGTCCCACTGTATTTAGGTGTATTTACACAGGGCTGTCTTTATCTTTGTCTGATTGTGATCTCTCTCTCTCTCTCTCTCTCTCTCTCTCTCTCTCTCTCTCTCTCTCTCTCTCTCTCTCTCTCTCTCTCTCTCTCCCCCCCTCTCTCCCTTCTCTCTCTCTCTCTCTCTCTCTCTCTCTCTCTCTCTCTCTCTCTCTCTCTCTCTCGCTCTCTCTCTCTCTCTCCCCCCCTCTCTCTCTCTCTCTCTCTCGCTCTCTCTCTCTCCTCTCTCTCTCTCTCTCTCTCTCTCTCTCTCTCTCTCTCTCTCCTCTCTCTCTCTCTCTCTCTCTCTCTCTCTCTCTCTCTCTCTCTCTCTCTCTCTCACTGTCTCTGTTGATCTCTGTCTATCTCACTATATCTCCCTCTATCTTCCTCTATCTCACTATATCTCCCTCTATCTCACTATATCTCCCTCTATCTCACTATATCTCCCTCTATCTTCCTCTATCTTCCTCTATCTCCCTCTATCTCACTATATCTCCCTCTATCTCACTATATCTCCCTCTGTCTCACTATATATCCCTCTATCTCACTATATCTCCCTCTGTCTCACTATATTTCCCTCTATCTCACTATATCTCCCTCTGTCTCACTATATCTCCCTGTATCTCACTATATCTCCCTCTATCTCCCTCTATCTCACTATATCTCCCTCTATCTCACTATATCTCCCTCTATCTCACTATATCTCCCTCTGTCTCACTATATTTCCCTCTATCTCACTATATCTCCCTCTGTCTCACTATATCTCCCTCTATCTCACTATATCTCCCTCTATCTCCCTCTATCTCACTATATCTCCCTCTATCTCACTATATCTCCCTCTGTCTCACTATATCTCCCTCTATCTCCCTCTATCTCACTATATCTCCCTCTATCTCACTATATTTCCCTCTATCTCACTATATCTCCCTCTATCTCACTATATCTCCCTCTATCTCCCTCTGTCTCACTATATCTCCCTCTGTCTCACTATATCTCCCTCTATCTCCCTCTATCTCACTATATCTCCCTCTATCTCACTATATCTCCCTCTATCTCACTATATCTCCCTCTGTCTCACTATATATCCCTCTATCTCCCTCTATCTCACTATATCTCACTATATCTCCCTCTATCTCACTATATTTCCCTCTATCTCACTATATCTCCCTCTATCTCACTATATCTCCCTCTATCTCCCTCTATCTCACTATATTTCCCTCTGTCTCACTATATCTCCCTCTATCTCATGGTATCTCACCCTATAACACTCTAGCTCCCTCTATCTCACTCTATCTCACCCTATCTCACTCTATCTCACCCCATCTCACTATTTGTCTCTCTCCCTCTATCTCACTATTTGTCTCTCTCACCCTATCTCACTCTATCTCACCCTATCTTACCCCATCTCACTATTTGTCTCTCTCACTCTATCTCACTCTATCTCACCCTATCTTACCCCATCTCACTATTTGTCTCTCTCACTCTATCTCACCCTATCTCACTATTTGTCTCTCTCACTATCTCACTCGGTGTCTCTCATTGTATCTCACTATATGTCTCTCTCTATCTCACTCTATCATTTTGTCTCTGATTGTATCTCAGCAGTAGCAGGGGTGAACCTGGAGGGGGAGCTGTTCAAGGACCTGATGAGAGGATACAACAAGAACGTTCGGCCCATGGAGAAGAGTGGAGACATCACACAGGTCACCGTCAAGATGACCCTCACCAACCTTATATCCCTGGTCAGTGTGTGTGTGTGTGTGTGTGTGTGTGTGTGTGTGTGTGTGTGTGTATGTGTGTGTGTGTGATTATCTTACTTTCTATCCCTAGAATGAAAAGGAAGAAGCCCTTACAACCAGCGTCTGGATTGAAATGGTAATATCCCTTGTCAACGCAGGTTAAACACTCACACAGCGGCTTGATACCACACCATGTCTCTAGACTCTTTGTCTTCGCTTCCTTTCAAATTCTAATTGTTTTCTGCTTTTTCCATTGTTAGAAATGGTGTGACTACAGGCTGAGGTGGGACCAACCTCCCAGGTCTGCCCTGTATGGAAACCTCACCTCTGAGATGAGGATCCCCTCCAAGAGCATCTGGCTGCCTGACATCATCCTGGAGAACAAGTGAGTCTAGAAAGCATGACATAAAATCATCACTTAACGTGCTGGCCAAGGGAACACTGCAGATTCATGATAACGGCGTCCATATTAGGAAGTTGTCAGACAAAACATGTGATCCCATACATAACCTCTCTCCTTTCTCTGTGTCTCCAAAGTGTGGATGGAAAGTTTGAGATAGCCATGTACTGTAATGCCCTGGTCTCTCCTGGTGGCTGTGTGTACTGGCTGCCTCCTGCCATCTATCGCAGCGCCTGCTCCATCACCGTCAACTACTTCCCCTTCGACTGGCAGAACTGCACCATGGTCTTCCGGTATGGGCATCACAGTCTCAACTGAAATTAACCACCAGCTGCAGGTAGCCTAGTGGTTAAGAGCGTTGGGCCAGTAACCGAAAAGGTTGCTGGTTTGAATCCCCGAGCTGGCAAGGTGGAAAAATCTGCTGTTCTGCCTTTGAGCAAGGCAGTTAACCCCAACAGCAACTGCTTCCCAGTCACCGATGACGTTGATTAAGGCAGCCCCTCACACCTCTCTGATTCAGAGAGACACATTTCAGTTGCAACTGACTAGTTCCCCCTTAACCTTGCTGGGCCATTATACTGTATACCCTTTCAGCAGATCTGAAAGAATTGAGTAGAGGCTGGATTCTATCCGTATCGCAGAATCTGTGTTAAAATGTAAAGGTAATATCCGATTGAGCTGACACATGCAGCATTTACCGTGAATGCAGTCTTTTAGTTTCACGGTTATGGATGACTGTGTTTCCTCTATCCACGTGTTCAGTTCCCAGACCTACAACGCTAACGAGATAGAACTAGTTCTGACGGAGGAGGACAACCAGCCTGTGGAGTGGGTGGTGATCGACCCCGAGGCTTTTACAGGTACTGCAGTAACCCTACGCCGCAAACACCTTGATTGATTTATGTGTTTTTTTGTGAGCGTATGAAAAATACATAGAACATCGTTCTCTCTCGTTCTCTCTCGTTCTCTCTCGTTCTCATGCACTCTCGTTCTCTCGTTCTCTCATTCTAGACAGAATTGGATCATGTTCTAAGCAGCATACATGGAAGCCATGACACTATTCATATTAACTCTAGCTCTCCTCTGTTGCCAGAGAATGGGGAGTGGATCATCAAGCACAGGCCTGCTAAGAAGCTGATTAACCAGCGCTACACTAAAGATGAGTTAGAGTACCAGGAAGTGGTGTTCTTCCTGATGATCCAGAGGAAACCTCTGTTCTACGTCATCAACATCATCGTCCCCTGTGTCCTCATCTCATCCCTGGGCCTGCTTGTCTACTTCCTGCCTGCCAAAGGTGACGACTGCATGGACACACACACACACGAAAGCATTCACATGCACCAGAGGAAGCTGGTGGGAGGAGCTATAGGAGGACGAGCTCATTGTAATGGCTGGAATGGAATATATGGAACGGTACCAAACACATCAAACAAATGGAAACCACATGTTTGACTCCGTTCCATTAATTCCATTCCAGTCATTACAATGAGCCCGTCTTCCTTTAGCGCCTCCCACCAGCCTCCATTGACATGTACACACGTATGCACACCCACGTTCACAAACACACACACACTCACATACTCACCGTCCGCCCTCAAGATATTCACCTAACCTGCCCGGTAACACCTTTAGATGCTCATGAAACCCAGTACATACAGTATTTCATTGTCTGAAGATGAACTGCAAGTCGCCCTGGATAAGAGCTACAAATGACTCAAATGTAAATGTCAATGTAAGATGTTCATCAGCTGATTGACTCTCTGTGCTTGTGGTCTGATATTGGTTTTGGTCAGCTGGGGGTCAGAAGTGCACCGTGTCCATCATGATCCTCCTGGCCCAGACGGTTTTCCTCATCCTCATAGCCAACAAGGTTCCAGAAACTTCCCAGACTGTTCCTCTTATCGGAAAGTAAGACCACTTATTTTAATATATTTAACTTAGACTATTTTACTGCTTCACTTAAATAAAAAATGTAAACTTCTTCAACTACCACAAAAATACTTATAAAGAGCGGAAGCAAGTCACACAATTTTCTTAATGGAAAATGACCTTCTAGTTCTAATATGTTATTCCATTAAAACAAAAAACAATGTTTTAAGTGAGAAGTAGCCATTGGTCGGAAGTCGATAAAGAAAGGAAATTCAGGAGCATCACAATGCCTACTTCACTCATGCTCTACCAAGGTTTTCCAGCACACAGCTTTGACCTGCTACAGTTGCTATGTTGGTCTGTTGTACTTCAAACAATGTGTATGCAGGTTGCTTAGGATTCAAACCTTCTCAAACAGCTTAATTCATACTCTTAGAGGAGGTTCTCCAACAATAATGGGATTTGTACCGCATACAAGGTAAAGTATTGGATTCTTCCCACATCACACTAAGACATTTTCCCATTCCACTACCTTTTCAAGCATTTTTTTTATTATATCAAAGCTAGCTTTGATTTATGCTTACAAGACTATCAGGCTTGATTGAGTGAGCTGTTTTGTCTTGTAGTGATGTGGTGCCTGCCTGTATTTCCTTAAATCTTTATTTTAGCAATACATGTCAAAATATTTCATAACATATATTCTGGGTCAGTAGGTGCCCAGAGGTCTATAGAGCCTGTCTGCAGTCCTGATTTCTGTAACCGTTAGCTTTAATGGCTTTATGTGTTTTGTAGGTACCTGATGTTTGTCATGTCCGTGACCACCATTATAGTAATGAACTGCGTCATCGTGCTGAACCTGTCTCTAAGGTCCCCCAATACACACATCATGACAAATAAAGTCAGAAAGGTAAGACTGTAAAACTGTGACCAGCAAGTTTGTCAGAGGCGTCCCAAGCCATTACGAGATGGCTTGTTAGGCCATAAGGGAAAGTTTGGCTGATCTGGACTGGTAGTGTTGACCAGGGTTGGGGTCAATTCAGGAATTAAACTGAAATTCTAATTCAATAATTAATTTTAAAAAATCTGATTTGAATGATTTATCAATAAACTGAGGACAAGCTATCTATAATATTTTTTTTTAAACATCCTGAATTGAGTGTCTTCAATTCGAATTGGCCCCATACTTACATTTACATTTTAGTAATTTAGCAGACGCGCTTATCCAGAGCGACGTACAGGAGCAATTGGACTGCAATTGACAGTGTCGGCTCAGGGATTCAAACCAGCGACCTTTTGGTTATTGGCCCAATGCTCTTAACCACTAGGCTACCTGCCCCAACTCTGGTGTTGAACTTTGACCCTTGACGTTGTTGACCTCAGGTCCTGCTGAACATCCTGCCTCGGCTGCTGAGGATGCAGATGCGACCGTGGACACCGTCTGAGGACTGTGACTTCAGTGATGGAACCGGTAATGGTCACAGTTACAGTACCGACGGTGGGAGTAACGTATTTCTAGTCCCCTGCCGGCGCCGCAGCTCCCTAGGACTCATCATCAAGGCAGAAGAATACGTCATGAAGACGGCCCGGTCTGAACTCATGTTCTCCAGGCTCAGAGAGAGAGACGGCCTCATGAAATCTGCACTGGAGAAGATCCGTGAGTAGGGTTACAAATAGAATATTACAATGGGAATTTGGGGAATTGATGGGAATTTTCGGTTATACTGTACTTACCCTCCACTTAGGATAAGGATAAGGGTTAGTGTAAGGGTTAGGGTTGAACCAGCATTTGGACATGAAGCTAGGGTTAAAGATAGGGTTACTGCTGTAAGTACAGTGTAATTACGCAATAATAAGTGCAGTTTAATGTAAAGTGTATCCCATTTTCAATCTTAGCTGCAAGAAAATTGCAAGAAATGTGTATAGGTTGATTCTCTGTTTGACCTTTGACCCTAGATAACAGTCTTGAGGGGGGTACGGCACAGGACCTGGGGACCAGCCTGGCCCAGGCCTCACCAGAGGTGCGCCAGTGTGTGGAATCCTGCAAACATATTGCTAAGAGCGCCAGGCAACAAAACAACTTTGAAAGCGTGAGTCTCCCCAAAGTGTTTCACCCACCTGGGTGATGCACGGTTACCATTTTGTGCCAGAAAATGTTTCTGTAATAACGCTCATTACTCTCTCATTATTGAAAGGAAACTCCTTACGAAAATGTTGATTTCCCAACATTTAGAGTGATTGTCCACTTTTTAGTCTCCCCTCTGACCTGTCCCTCTGATGCCACACACAGGAGAACGAGGAGTGGTTCCTGGTTGGCCGGGTGATTGACAGGGTGTGCTTCATCGCCATGGCGCTGTCGTTCTTCATGGGTACCATCGGAATCTTTCTGATGGGGCATTTCAACCAGCCCCCCTCCGTGCCTTTCCCTGGTGATCCCAGGAAGTACCTTCCTCCATTAGGGAATAACATCACCGATCCCTTTGGGAATGACACTGGAGAAAATCTACTGGGTTGAGACTGTAAGGAGGGGCATGAAATGTCCATAAACCAGGAGGAGAAGTCTGAAAATGGCCCATGAAATGAATGGGGTTTAGCAGAGGTTCTAGAGGCTACAGGATGCTTTGAGATATCTATGGTTATGTCTGCATTGGTGGTCTGAGACTGAAACTAAACCATGTGGGTCTGTCAGAAGTGTTACAGTCTATGAGTTCACTCATTCAGTGAGACATGAAGGATTTTGGCAGAAAATTATAGATATCCATATTATTTACACAGGGATATGCTTGACCATATGCACTGATGCCTTGAATGATATGTCTGTTTCAGAGCAATGGTTGAAGGTGTTTTTTTTTAACATAGATATTACCACTGAGTAATATGCTAAAGTTTTATCACATTTTAATGTTTACTTTCTTTAAGGCAACCCAACCTGGACTCAGGGGTTGACGCAACATAGTACAGTGCCTTGCAAAAGTATTCATCCCCCTTGGCGTTTTTCCTATTTTGTTGCATTACAACCTGTAATTGAAATTGATTTTTATTTGGATTTCATGTAATGGACATACACAAAATAGTCCAAATTGGTGAAGTTAAATGAAAGAAATAACTTGCTTAAAAAGATTCTAAAAAATTAATTACGGAAAAGTGGTGCGTGCATATTTATTCACCCCCTTTGCTATGAAGCCCCTAAATAAGATCTGGTGCAACCAATTACCTTCAGAAGTCACATAATTAGTTAAATAAAGTCCACCTGTGTGCAATCTAAGTGTCACATGATCTGTCACATGATCTCAGTATATATGCACCTGTTCTGAAAGGCCCCAGAGTCTGCAACACCACTAAGCAAGGGGCACCACCAAGCAAGCGGCACCATGAAGACCAAGGAGCTCTCCAAACAGGTCAGGGACAAAGTTGTGGAGAAGTACAGATCAGGGTTGGGTTGTAAAAAAAATATCAGAAACTTTGAACATCCCACGGAGCACCATTAAATCCATTATTAAAAAATGGAAAGAATATGGCACCACAACAAACCTGCCAAGAGAGGGCCGCCCACCAAAACTCACGGACCAGGCAAGGAGGGCATTAATGAGAGAGGCAACAAAGAGACCAAAGATAACCCTGAAGGAGCTGCAAAGCTCCATAGTGGAGATTGGATTATCTGTCCATAGGACCACTTTAAGCTGTACACTCCACAGAGCTGGGCTTTACGGAAGAGTGGCCAGAAAAAAAGCCATTGCTTGAAGAAAAAAATAAGCAAACACGTTTGGTGTTTGCCAAAAGGCATGTGGGAGACTCCCCAAACATATGAAAGAAGGTACTCTGGTCAGATGAGACTAAAATTGAGCTTTTTGGCCATCAAGGAAAACGCTATGTCTGGCGCAAACCCAACACCTCTCATCACCCCGAGAACACCATCCCCACAGTGAAGCATGGTGGTGGCAGCATCATGCTGTGGGGATGTTTTTCATTGGCAGAGACTGGGAAACTGGTCAGAATTGAAGGAATGATGGATGGCGCTAAATACAGGAAAATTCTTGAGGGAAACCTGTTTCAGTCTTCCAGAGATTTGAGACTGGGACGGAGGTTCACCTTCCAGCAGGACAATGACCCCAAGGATACTGCTAAAGCAACACTTGATTGGTTTAAGGGGAAACATTGAAATGTCTTGGAATGGCCTAGTCAAAGCCCAGACCTCAATCCAATTGAGAATCTGTGGTATGACTTAAAGATTGCTGTACATCAGCGGAACCCATCCAACTTGAAGGAACTGGAGCAGTTTTGCCTTGAAGAATGGGCAAAAATCCCAGTGGCTAAATGTGCCAAGCTTATAGAGACATACCCCAAGAGACTTGCAGCTGTAATTGCTGCAAAAGGTGGCTCTACAAAGTATTGACATTGGGGGGTGAATATTTATGCACGCTCAAGTTCTGTTTTTTTGTCTTGTTTCTTGTTTGTTTCACACAAAAATATTTTGCATCTTCAAAGTGGTAGGCATGTTGTGTAAATCAAATGACGCAAACCCCCAAAAAATCCATTTTAATTCCAGGTTGTAAGGCAACAAAATATGAAAAATGCCAAGAGGGTGAATACTTTCGCAAGCCACTGTACGTTAACTATGTTACATCTAGTCTATGAGACCAGGCTGGGCATCCATCATCCATCATGTTTTTTGTAAGATGTTTGATTTTGTTGTGATTTTGATATTAACGAACACAGTGTTCTCTTTTCTAGTGTGTTGATCATACAAGTGTTTTATTTTTTCGGTATCAAGATGTGCAAATTCTTGATACCATCTGAAAGGAAACACTTTGAAGTTTGTGGAAATGTGAAATTAATGTAGGAGAATATAACACATTAGATCTGGTAAAAGATAATACAAACAAAAAAACATGCGTTTTTATTTTATTTTATTGTCATCTTTGAAATGCAAGAGAAAGGCCACAATATAATATTACAGTTTAGGCGCAATTTAGATTTTGCCCACTCGATTGCAGCAGTGTGTGCAAAGTTTCAGATTGATCCAGTGAAGCATTGCAATACTGGACTATTTAGTATCAAGTCTGCCCAAATGTGCCGAATTGGTCAATTGATACATTTTCAAGTACATAACTATAGAGAACATACAAAAATGATATGGCAATACAAAATGTTAGTTTACACACTCCCAGGAATGTCATACATGATGGATCATTAGCTTATACACTAACTTTCACACATCTAGATGGCCAGGCAGGGTGGGTGTGGAGCCAGATACAGCAGGGGTTCAAATTTGAATATAAAAATGGATTTTATCAAACAAAATTATGCTACATTTTATCTCTGGGACTAATCAGAGCAAGATTACTGAATGTAAGTACATTATTTACCTTCAGAGGTGAATGTATCAAACCAGTTGCCGTGATACGTTTTTGTTGTTGTGCACTCTCCTCAAACAATAGCATGGTATTTTTTCACTGTAATAGCTACTGTAAATTGGGCAGTGCAGTTAGATTAACAAGAATTTAAGCTTTCTGCCCATATAAGACACATAAGACAAAGTTTGCTGTTATGCTAATCACATTAGCGCACGTTAGCTCAACCGTCCCGTATACGGGACACCGATCCCGTAGAGGTTAAAAAGCATACTTACTTACATGTACTGTACTGTTAATATTTTCTAAGTAGTTCTAAGCTGACATGTGGAATTGTTTTTAAATGGTCACACCATGGATCATTTAGCTATTTGATTTAGAATTTTAGGACCCCTGTAGCTATATATATTTTAAAAATACAGTACCAGTCAAAAGTTTGGACACGCCTACTCATTCCAAACTTTTGACTGGTACTGTATATATATTCTTTGGGGGATAAAATATTGAATTTGGTTTTTACTACTATAGCCCATAGAAACGCATTGAATAACACATTCATAAATGGCAAAACAATTGTCAAAAAATAAATCATAAGGTATAAGGTTTTGAAGTGTCTCTCCTATGTCTAGGACATATAAGAAAGCTCAGGATATATCTATATATTTTTTTACACATATTTAACCACTTTTTTTTTTAGGTAGGCACTCAAAACGAACTTCATACTTCCATTCATTATTTTAACCGGTACCAGTTACCTTCAGACGAGTCCCGTGACACTTGTGGAGGTCGTAGAGCAAAACGGAGAACACTATTGTGAGAATCACATTAGTTTGTAGGCCGTTCGGATGCTAGACGTTTTCTCATGGTCTGACAAACACAACTGTAGCTCGGCCACCTTCCACCGCAGATGTGGAAGGCCGCCATAGGCGGATGCGGTCGATTGAGACGCAGCCCACGCAAAAAAACAAACAGATCTCTAGTTTAAACTGACAGGATTTTTTTATGATGTTACATAGATTGACGCACCGGTGCGTCAATAGCATCTAAGGGTTTTAAAGGAACCACTGTGCAATATGTGAGTACATGCTATGTGCAGTAATTACTCTAGTTGCAACCATAACAATACCTTAATACAATGTTGTTGCTAGAGTAAAGCAGTGTGTACCTACATAGGTTTAAGAAATACTTAATGGAAAGAGCAATTTAAAGTGTTACCAAATTCAAAGCAACAGTGGTATATTACCATGGAGTTGAGTGTCTGAACCACGCCTATTGTAGATTGTGACAGGTTCTCAGTATATCAACGCTCAGGATAAGACCCAGATGCAGACCGTTCAAAATAGCAAAACGTTTATTTACAAAACAGGGGGCAGGCAAACGACAGGTCAAGGAAAGGCAGAGGTCAGTAATCCAGAGCAGAGTACGAAAGGTACAGAAACAGCAGGCAGGCTCAGGGTTGGAAACAGGAGACAAAGGGCTGTAAGACATAGGTTTAATCCTAGACACATGAAAAGTGGGATGTATATAGAGGGTACGGGGCAACAGAAGACGATCAGCAGAGGGGCTAAGGATCTTGGAGATGGGGAAAGGGCCGATAGAACAGGGGGAAAGTTTGCGGGACTCCATCCAGAGGGGCTTATCCTGAGTGGACAGGAGGACACGAACTGACCAGTAGTCCTGCAATACAGACAACTCTTAGTGTTAAGCCTGCATAAATGTTCGGCTGGAGACAACCTAGCTCTGCCTAGTTGCATCGGCTCGGGAAGTGGTGAATCGGAAGACTTCGGAAACTCTCGGGGAATCTTGGGTAGCCTCAGATTCTCTCAGAGACTTCGGGGACTTCCGGAATGCCTCGGAGGCGAGCAGAACTACCTACCTTCCCGCAGCCGCCCATCAATCTGGATAGTCAAGGCAATAAGCAAGTCGAGATCCGTAGGTAGTTCCCAGGCTGCTAGCTCGTCCTTAACTTCCTCCGATAATCTGTGCAGGAACGTGTCGAACAGCGATTCTGGGTTCCATGCACCTCAGGCGCCAACGTCCGGAAATCCACTGCATAGTCTGCCACACTGCGGGAGTCTTGCCAAAGCAGGAGTAACTTCCGGGCAGCCTCTCTCCCGGACAATGGAGAATCGAAAATCTTCTTCACGGCAGACTGTTGTTCCCACACTGCCGTAGCCCAGGCGAGAGGACCTCCCAGACATCAGCGTGATGAGGTACGCTATCGTCAAGCGGTCCGAGGGGAAGGAGGAGGGCTGCAGCTCAAAGATGAGGGAACACTGAGCTTAAAATGCCCGACAGGTTCCCAACTCTTCAGCGAAGCATTCCGGTGGAGGTAAGCGGGGTTCTCAGGAAGCCGGGGTGGCCTGGGAGTGACGCGCTGTTGACAGCCAGGGCTGGGAGGTTACCGTCGTGGTAGGCTGCCTAACAGACAACACGCGGAATTGCACCAGCAATGTATTCAATGCGCGGTCATGGCGTTCAGCCTCCATAAGACCACGCAGCAACTCCTCGTGCCTCCCAATGGTGGCTCCTTGGTAGGAGACAGCTTTGCGGAGCTGGTCCGAGTCTGCTGGGTCCGTCATGGCCAGTTCGTCCTATCAAGGCTCAGAATAAGACCCAGAAAGGTACAGAAATGGCAAGCAGGCTCAGGGCAGGCAGAGGTCGGTAATCCAGAACAGTTTCACAAGGTACAGAACGGCAGGCAGGCTCAGGGTCAAGGCAGGCAGAATGGTCAAAACTGGAAAACAGGGACTAGAGAAAAACAGGACTAGGGGAAAATCGCGGGTAAGCTTGACAAGACGAACTCGCAACAAACAAACAGAAAACACTGGTATAAATACACAGGGGATAATGGGGAGAAATAGGAGACACCTGGTGGAGACAAGCACAAGACAGGTGAAACAGATCAGGGTGTGACACAGTAGGAGATAATAATAATAATAATAATAATATGCCATTTAGCAGACGCTTTTATCCAAAGCGACTTACAGTCATGCGTGCATACATTTTTGTGTATGGGTGGTCCCGGGGATCAAACCCACTACCTTGGCGTTACAAGCGAGATGAATGTAGTTGTTTCAGTGATGCTGTGATGTGAATATGACATTGCCAAGAGCTGGCCACTGTGTTGCGTCCACTTTTTTTCAGAGAGCAGAGATTGTTCTGGTGCCAGTGATGTGTCGACTGTGGAGTTATTTGAGAACCTGATCTAATTTTCAGATAATTGGGGTTAATATGGGGATGATTTTGTGATAGTGATGGACAAGAATGTTCCATTATCATTGTGCTAATTGTGGGAGCCCAGGGCCCAGATAGCACTCTACACCTGCTTTTAAACTAAACACATGAACAACAACTAGAACCAACGTGTCATTAAATGAAAGTTGATATACACTACATGACCAAAAGTATGTGGACACCTGCTCAGAACATCTCATTTCAAAATCATGGGCATTATTATGGAGTTGGTCCCCGTTGCTGCTATAACAACCTCCACTCTTCTGGGAAGGCTTTCCGCTAGATGTTGGAACTTGCTTCCATTCAGCCACAAGAGCATTAGTGAGGTCGAGCACTGATGTTGGGCGATTAGGCCTGGCTTGCAGTTAGCGTTCCAATTCATCCCAAATGTGTTCGATGGGGTTGAGGTCAGGGCTCTGTACAGGCCAGTCAAGTTCTTCCACACCGATCTCGACGAACCATTTCTGTATGGACCTTGCTTTGTGCACAGGGGCATTGTCATGCTGAAACAGGAAAGGGCCTTCCTCAAACTGTTGCCACAAAGTTGGAAGCACAGAATAGTTTAGAATGTCATTGTATGCTGTGGCATAGTAAGGGGCCTAGCCCGAACAGCCCCAGACCATTATTCCTCCTCCACCAAACTTTACAGTTGGCACTATGCATTGGGGCTGGTAGTGTTCTCCTGGCATCCGCCAAACCTAGATTTGTCCATCGGACTGCCAGATGGTGAAGTGTGATTCATCACTCCAGAGAATGTGTTTCCACTGCTTCAGAGTCCAATGGCGGCGAGCTTTACACCACTCCAGCTGACGCTTGGCATTGAGCATGGTGATCTTAGGCGTGCTCGGAAATGGAAACCCATTTCATGAAGCTCCTAACAAACAGTTTTTGTTGCTTCCAGAGGCAGTTTGGAACTCGGTAGTGAGTATTGCAACCGAGGACAGACGATTTTTACGCACTACGCGCTTCAGCACTCGGCAGTCCCCTTCTGTGAGCTTGTGTGGCCTACCACTTCACGGCTGAGCCGTTGTTGCTCCTTGGCGTTTCCACTTCACAATAACAGCACTTACAGTTGACCGGGACAACAACTGACTTGTTGGAAAGGTGTCATCCCATGACGGTGCCACGTTGAAAGTCACTGAGCTCTTCAGTAAGGCCATTCTACTACCAATGTTTGTCTATGGAGTTTGCATGGCTGTTTGATCGATTTTATTAACCTGTCAGCAATGGGTGTGGCTGAAATAGCCAAATCCACTAATTTGAAGGGGTGTCCACATATTTTTGTATATATAGTGTATCTGTCATAGGCTTCAGACATTACCAGGGTCAATTCCATCTCAATTCCAGTCAACTCAGAAACTAAACCAAATTCCAATCCCAATTTTCCTCATTGAAAACAATTGGAACTGGAATTTCAGTGTACTTCTTGAATTGACTGGAATTGAAATGGAATGAATCCCAACCCACAGAGATGGATAGAGATATCATCATTATATCAGTCCCATTATGGCGTCTGTGAGCACGCAGGCAGCACCATTTAGGCAATCTCGATTTTGAAGTTTCTTCCTCTTTTGTGTTGGATAAATGCATACATCTTATTTATAACTGCAGTGCTGGAGTCCAGAACCAATTATTGTCATTAATTTATTGTGGCCACTAGACGACAGTGTTAAAACCATTTACAAACCAAACCACCCAATTTGAAGATTGGCTGATTGTTCCCAACCCATAGGAATCCCCACCCAGTTGAATAGTTTAAAATGGTGGAAGATGTCAATGGCAATGGCCATGCTAAAGCTGGTTACATAGAGGTTGGGTCCTCTATCCATCTCTGTGCCCCAACTCTGGACAGTACTTCCTGTCATTTACTTCCTGCTTCCATGTCGGCAGAGACCACCCAGCCTCTCCCCTTGGGCCCTCTGGAGAAAAAGAAGCACATCGAGAGGCTCATCAGAGCCTTCCACAGTCGACGGAGGCCCTCCGCCGAACCCCAAGGGTGCCTGGCTCCCTACCCCACCACAGGCCACTGGACCTGGGGTCAGAGGACCAGGAGCTGGGTCTAGGCCCTGGAGGTCCGGGGGGTAAAGAGGAGAATGGCCACGTGGGGCCTAAAGATTCTGGAGGGCCAGTAGCTGCTTTTAGCAAAGCTAGTATTTACATGTCTTTATTCTCTAGAACCAACCACCATCTCAATTAGTTCATTTGACAGACATTAATTTATAGACACAGGTCAGGCATTACTAATCAATGATCCACATCCAATTATCATCCTTACATGTCTGTCAGTGATAGTCCCTCTGACCAGGTCCTGTCATGCTGCTGTGCTGTGTTCCAGGTCCTCAGTGTATGTCCTGCATGACCCACAGCATCGCTGCTGAGAACTGCAGTGAGCAGCTCTTCAGTGATCCTAATACATCAAATCAAAAGCAACGGACAACAAAAAGTGTTTCTTATTGGACAAGTTCAGATAGTCCATCCCTCTCCTGTTTCAGTCCATTTTCTTCTATGTTGTGCCCAATGAATACGACCCGGGACTGTAAATAGAATGGGTGATGCTCCTCTCCCCTCTGTCCCACCCAGTCTCCAGAGTTTGGACTAGATAGTATACAGCTTATGTCAAAATGTACTTTTCGTAGCAGGTTAGGAGAATTTACGCAGCAGGTTAGGATAATTAAAGTAGCAGGTTAGGAGAATTAGGTTACGGTTAGGAAAGGGTTAGGGTTAGGCTTAGCTAAAATGCACAAAAATTCAACATTTTATATAAATTTGACATAAGCTGTAGCCTTTCTAGTAAGACTGGTCTCCAGGGAGGCTAAACTGGGGGGAGTTAGCGCATAGCACAGCTATCTGGATGGATGGAGGCAGTATAACCTTGGTTGCCTGGTGGGGAGTAATGTGGCTTTATTCCTACTGGGAAAGACAGCTTTGTGTCTGACGGCTGCACCTCTGTTTCACCTTATTACATCACCCTTTCCACACCACTTCCACCCTCTCTCTCCCTCATTCCCCATCTCTCTCTCTCTCTCTCTCTCTCTCTCTCTCTCTCTCTCCTTTCTCTCTCATCCCCTCTTTCTCTCTCTCTTTCTTTCTTCTCTCTCTCTCTCTCTCTCACCCCCGCTCTGAAATGCCCATCCTTTATCTCCCAAGTATTTTATCTATGGTCAGATGAGGTCTCCACTGTGTGTTTAGTTAGTAGAACTTGCAGACAAGGCTACCAGAATCCAATTAACGGAGCTCGGAGCAAGGTTTAAATGAGCTCTGTGTCATATCTCTATTCTACTGTATGGAGAGGTCACCTCTTATGACCTCTTATGACACCAAGTGGACAATGGTCTCAGTGGTGCAATGCAATAGCAAACGGACCAGCTGAAGTGAAGCTGTGATCATCCATCCAACCAACCCAGGCTAGGAAATACAAAACAACAAGAGCAGCGACAACAAAAATGTATGCATGCATGACTGTAAGTCGCTTAAGATAAAAGTATCTGCTAAATCCTAAATGGCATATAATATCGATATTATAATACCCTAAGCATTCTAAGCTGTGGGAGGATCTCCTTCTACAATTTTATGCAGATTTTCTTCATTTGCTGCTCAAAAGAAGCGCATCCTTCTCTTACATCCAAGGTGGCCACTTCATATTCCGCTGTGTTTTTTTTATTTTTTTTTTACCCATAATGCTCAAACGGGAGCGGGCCTCTTCAATGGTGGATGTTTGTTTACACTGGTCAGCCCTGTCAGCTCCCATTAGCCCATCGACGACCTCTGATGTGCTAATCACCGCCGGCGTAAGGGAGGGAGGGAGGGAGAGAGAGCGAGAGAGAGGATAGATGCCGATCGGCTCCCCGAGCCTTGCCAGGCGGGGGATAAAGGTGTGCTCGCACACACACAGTGTTCAGCATGGGGAGGAGGGGGATACCTGTTCCTTTCATCTGTGGATGCCGATGCGAGCCTATGTCAGCAGAGCAGTAGCACAGCTCCCAGACCTAACTACGCATCACAGAGATGACAGAGACCACAGACAGAGAGAGAGAGAGAGAGATAGAGAGAGAGCGAGAGAGAGAGAGAGAGAGAGAGAGAGGGGTGAGAGAGACAGAGAGACAGAGACAGAGAGAGAGAGAGAGAGGTGAGAGAGAGAGAGAGAGAGAGAGCGACAGAGAGAGAGAGAGAGAGAGAGAGAGAGATGTGAGAGAGACAGAGAGACAGACAGATAGAGAGACAGAGAGAGAGACAGAGAGACAGACTGATAGAGAAAGAAAGAAAGAAAGAAAGAAAGAAAAAGAAAGAAAGAAAGAAAGAAAGAAAGAAAGAAAGAAAGAAAGAAAGAAAGAAAGCATATACTTGGAATCACTGACCACTTTAATAATGGAACACTAGTCACTTTAATAATGTTTACATACTGCTTTACTCATCTCTTATGTATATACTGTATTCTATTCTACACTATTTTAGTATTTTAGTCAATGCCACTCCGACATTGCTCAATCTAATATTTATATATTTCTTAATTCCATTCTTTTACTTTTAGATTTGTGTGTATTGTTGTGGATCGTTAGATACTACTGCACTGTTGGAGCTAGGAACACAAGCATTTTGCTACACCCGCAATAACATCTGCTAAATATGTGTATGTGACCAATACAATTTGATTTGATTTGATGTGGGCCCTGGATACCTCCAGAAAGTATTCATACCACTTGACTTATTCCACACTTTGTTGTGTTACAGACTGAATTCAAAATGGATAAAATAAAATAAAACATCTCACCCATCTACACACAATACCCCATAATGACAAAATGAAAACATGTTTTTAGAAACGTTTGCTAATTTATTGAAAATGAAATACAGAAATATCTCATTTACATACAGAGAGGGAAAAAGGTATTTGATCCCCTGCTGATTTTGTATGTTTGCCCACTGACAAAGACATGATCAGTCTATACTTTTAATGGTAGGTTTATTTGAACATTGAGAGACAGAATAACAACAACAAAAATCCAGAAAACGCATGTCAAAAATTTTATAAATTGATTTGCATTTTAACGAGGAAAAATCGCCTGTATATTTTTTGTGACTGGGTGTATTGATACACCATCCAAAGTGTAATTAATAACTTTACCATGTTTAAAGGTGTTGCTTTAAAAGGTGCTACCCAAATACCAATAGGTGCCCTTCTTTGTGAGGCATTGGACAACCTCCCTGGTCCTTGTGGTTGAATCTGTGTTTGAAATTCACTGCTTGACTGAGGGACCTTACAGATAATTGTATGTGTGGGGTACAGAGATGAGGTAATCATTCAAAAATCATGTTAAACATTGTTATTGCACACAGAGTGAGTCCATGCAACTTATTATGTGACTTGTTAAGCAAGTTTTTAATCCTGAACTTATTTAGGCTTGTCATAACAAAGGGGTTGAATATATTTTTTATTAATATGTAAAAATGTATAAAAACATAATTTCACTTTGACATTATGGGGTATTGTGTGTAGGCCAGTGACACAAAATCTCAATGTAATCCATTTTAAATTCAGGCTGTAACACAACAAAATGTGGAAAAAATCAAGGGGTGTGAATACTTTCTGAAGGCGCTGTACCTACAGTCAAAACATAATCCTCTTCATACAGACAGATTTTAAAGGAGGATTAAAACAACATATTAACATCAATTCTATGCTAAGGACACCTTTCGGATAGGCTAATCACTGTTGATAAACCAGGGTCATTTTCATTAGGCACCAAACAAAAGAAAATGGACTTAAACAGGTAGGGACTCTCTGAACTTGTCCAATAAGAAACACTCGTTTTTGTTTTCCCTTGTGAAACGTTTTTCTAGAGTATGCCTTAATGAATACAACCCAGCTCACCTTGTACAGGTGAAAGCCGATGGCCTGGAGGTCAGTGTCAGGGCGGTTCTGGTGGCCCTAACGTTGAACCCTGTAGACCCCACTAGGTCGTCACCCATGGTGACCGGGAAGCGGGGATTCTGGCAGTGAGACAGGAAGTTCCTGCTCCCCCCAAGGCCGATGACCCCGTGACCCAAGCGCCCCGGAAGAAGTGAATCTCCCACTCCACCTCTGTTACCAAATAACTTATAAAACAGTAGACACATTACACAAAATTGGCCATAAACCACTTACTTTTTATCCTTATTTGGTCCCTAGCTCCTCATTAGACCTATCCCTCTGAAGTCACAGTTTTGATTGATCTGGTCACGCTGGATAAGAGCGTCTTCTGATTGATCTGGTCACGCTGGATACGAGTGTCTTCTGATTAACCTGGTCACGTTGGATAAGAGTGTATTTTGATTGATCTGGTCATGCTGGATAAGAGTGTCTTTTGATTGATCTGGTCATGCTGGATAAGAGTGTCTTTTGATTGATCTGGTAATGCTGGATAAGAGTGTCTTTTGATTGATCTGGTCATGCTGGATAAGAGTGTATTTTGATTGATCTGGTCATGCTGGATAAGAGTGTATTTTGATTGATCTGGTCATGCTGGATAAGAGTGTATTTTGATTGATCTGGTCACGCTGGATAAGAGTGTCTTTTGATTGATCTGGTCATGCTGGATAAGAGTGTCTTTTGATTGATCTGGTCACGCTGGATAAGAGTGTCTTTTGATTGATCTGGTCATGCTGGATAAGATCGTCTTTTGTTTCCATTAAGCCCATCTACGGACGGTGTTGTAAATTAGCCTAAGCTAGAAACACTTATGTGCAACGCATCAGACAATTGTTTGTTCAATGTGTCAATGTGTTTGTACTTGTCCCTATCCAAATAAACCAAGGAGGAGAAGACCCTGAGGAGGAAGCTCCCCTCGGCCCCCTGGAGGAAGGTAGTGAGGATGACCAGAAGGAAGCCCTCTGGAGGAGGGTAGTGGGGATGACCAGGAGGAAGCCCCCTGGAGGAAGGTAGTGAGGATGACCAGGAGGAAGCCCTCTGGAGGAGGGTAGTGGGGATGACCAGGAGGAAGCCCCCTGGAGGACGGTATTGGGGATGACCAGGAGGAAGCCTCCTGGAGGACGGTAGTGGGGATGACCAGGAGGAAGCCCCCTGGAGGAAGGTAGTGGGGATGACCAGGAGGAAGCCTCCTGGAGGACGGTAGTGGGGATGACCAGGAGGAAGCCCCCTGGAGGAAGGTAGTGAGGATGACCAGGAGGAAGCCCCCTGGAGGACGGTAGTGGGGATGACCAGGAGGAAGCCCCCTGGAGGAAGGTAGTGAGGATGACCAGGAGGAAGCCCCTGGAGGAAGGTAGTGAGGATGACCAGGAGGAAGGCACCTGGAGGAAGGTAGTGAGGATGACCAGGAGGAAGCCCCTGGAGGAAGGTAGTGGGGATGAACAGGAGGAAGCCCCCTGGAGGAAGGTAGTGGGGATGACCAGGAGGAAGCCCCCTGGAGGAAGGTAGTGGGGATGACCAGGAGGAAGCCCCCTGGAGGAAGGTAGTGGGGATGACCAGGAGGAAGCCCCCTGGAGGATGTTAGTGGGGATGACCAGGAGGAAGCCCCCTGGAGGAAGGTAGTGGGGATGACCAGGAGGAAGCCCCCTGGAGGAAGGTAGTGGGGATGACCAGGAGGAAGCCCCCTGGAGGAAGGTAGTGGGGATGACCAGGAGGAAGCCCCCTGGAGGAAGGTAGTGGGGATGACCAGGAGGAAGCCCCCTGGAGGAAGGTAGTGGGGATGAGCAGGAGGAAGCCCCTGTAGGAAGGTAGTGGGGATGACCAGGAGGAAGCCCCTGGAGGAAGGTAGTGGGGATGACCAGGAGGAAGCCCCCTGGAGGAAGGTAGTGGGGATGAGCAGGAGGAAGCCCCCTGTAGGAAGGTAGTGGGGATGACCAGGAGGAAGCCCCCTGGAGGATGTTAGTGGGGATGACCTGGAGGAAGCCCCCTGGAGGAAGGTAGTGGGGATGACCAGGAGGAAGCCCCCTGGAGGAAGGTAGTGGGGATGACCAGGAGGAAGCCCCCTGGAGGAAGGTGTGTGTGGATGACCAGGAGGAAGCCTCCTGGAGGACGGTCGTGGGGATGACCAGGAGGAAGCCCCCTGGAGGACGGTAGTGGGGTTGAGCAGGAGGAAGCCCCTGGAGGAAGGTAGTGGGGATGAACAGGAGGAAGCCCCCTGGAGGAAGGTAGTGGGGATGACCAGGAGGAAGCCCCCTGGAGGAAGGTAGTGGGGATGACCAGGAGGAAGCCCCCTGGAGGAAGGTAGTGGGGATGACCAGGAGGAAGCCCCCTGGAAGATGTTAGTGGGGATGACCAGGAGGAAGCCCCCTGGAGGAAGGTAGTGGGGATGACCAGGAGGAAGCCCCCTGGAGGAAGGTAGTGGGGATGACCAGGAGGAAGCCTCCTGGAGGACAGTAGTGGGGATGACCAGGAGGAAGCCCCCTGGAGTAAGGTAGTGGGGATGACCAGGAGGAAGCCCCCTGGAGGAAGGTAGTGGGGATGAGCAGGAGGAAGCCCCCTGGAGGAAGGTAGTGGGGATGAGCAGGAGGAAGCCCCTGGAGGAAGGAAGTGGGGATGAGCAGGAGGAAGCCCCCTGGAGGAAGGTAGTGGGGATGAGCAGGAGGAAGCCCCCTGGAGGAAGGTAGTGGGGATGAGCAGGAGGAAACCCCCTGGAGGAAGGTAGTGGGGATAACCAGGAGGAAGCCCCCTGGAGGAAGGTAGTGGGGATGAGCAGGAGGAAGCCCCCTGGAGGAAGGTAGTGGGGATGAGCAGGAGGAAGCCCCCTGGAGGAAGGAAGTGGGGATGAGCAGGAGGAAGCCCCCTGGAGGAAGGTAGTGGGGATGACCAGGAGGAAGCTCCCTGGAGGAAGGTAGTGGGGATGACCAGGAGGAAGCCCCCTGGAGGACGGTAGTGGGGTTGAGCAGGAGGAAGCCCCTGGAGGAAGGTAGTGGGGATGAACAGGAGGAAGCCCCCTGGAGGAAGGTAGTGGGGATGACCAGGAGGAAGCCCCCTGGAGGAAGGTAGTGGGGATGACCAGGAGAAAGCCCCCTGTAGGAAGGTAGTGGGGATGACCAGGAGGAAGTCCCCTGGAGGAAGGTAGTGGGGATGACCAGGAGGAAGCCCCCTGGAGGAAGGTAGTGGGGATGACAAGGAGGAAGCCTCCTGGAGGACAGTAGTGGGGATGACCAGGAGGAAGCCCCCTGGAGTAAGGTAGTGGGGATGACCAGGAGGAAGCCCCCTGGAGGAAGGTTGTGGGGATGACCAGGAGGAAGCCCCCTGGAGGAAGGTAGTGGGGATGAGCAGGAGGAAGCCCCCTGGAGGAAGGTAGTGGGGATGAGCAGGAGGAAGCCCCCTGGAGGAAGGAAGTGGGGATGAGCAGGAGGAAGCCCCCTGGAGGAAGGTAGTGGGGATGAGCAGGAGGAAGCCCCCTGGAGGAAGGTAGTGGGGATGAGCAGGAGGAAACCCTCTGGAGGACGGTAGTGGGGTTGAGCAGGAGGAAGCCCCCTGGAGGAAGGTAGTGGGGATGAGCAGGAGGAAGCCCCCTGGAGGAAGGTAGTGGGGATGAGCAGGAGGAAGCCCCCTGGAGGAAGGTGTGTGTAGCACCACCCGTAGGTGTGGCAGTGTGTGGAGGCACAGGGAGGACTGTTCAGAGTCCCAGACAGGTTAAAACGCTTCTTCTCTACCTGGGGATGGATACAGATAGATAGATGCATGCGTCGCATGCATGTACACACACATTTACATTTTAGTAATTATCCAAAGCAACTTACAGTAGTGAGTGCATGCAGTTTTCATACTTTTTCAAACTGGTCCCCCGTGGGAATCAAACCCACAACTCTGGCATTGCAAGCGCCATGCTCTACCAACTGAGCCTTTGAGGTGATATGACTGATTTTATGCTAATATGGCAAAAATTCGCTAGCTAGCTAACCAACAACTGTAACGATGTATTTGACAGACAAGAAGTGCTCATTGTGCACATGCATTTATTTTTTCAGTAAATATTGGAGACGAAATATAGCTTACATGTTATCAACAATCTAAACCAACCTCATCTGTTTACCCCATGGTTTTGCCCCATGGTTTTACCCCGTGGTTTTGCCCCGTGGTTTTACCCCATGGTTTTGCCCCATGGTTTTGCCCCATGGTTTTACCCCATGGTTTTGCCCCATGGTTTTACCCCATGGTTTTGCCCCATGGTTTTGCCCCATGGTTTTGTTGCTAAACAACCAACCCGTCTATATGGTTTCCTTTTATAATGGAATAGTTCACTCCCAAACCGAAGACTGTCAGACGTTCTCATACATTCAAAACGATTCAACTTTGTCTGATGAGAAGTGCTTTTATAATGAGGAAGTATTGAGTATAGTTGCTCTGCAGCTGTCCCTCTTCATTGATGGGATCCACTCCACTGTGACATCATTAAACTGCGACAGGAATTGCATCTCATCCAACAAGAACTACCCCTCTTGGGTCCGGCCCAGCAGGTCCAGAGAGTTCCAGCCTTCTCCACTGGTGGGACAGAGAGTTCTAGCCTTCTCCACTGGTGGGACAGCGAGTTCCAGCCTTCTCCACTGGTGGGACAGCGAGTTCCAGCCTTCTCCACTGGTGGGACAGCGAGTTCCAGCCTTCTCCACTGGTGGGACAGAGAGGTCAAGCTTCTCCACTGGTGGGACAGAGAGGTCTAGCTTCTCCACTGGTGGGACAGAGTTCCAGCCTTCTCCACTGGTGGGACAGCGAGTTCCAGCTATCTCCAGTGGTGGGACAGAGAGGCCGGATAATTTCTGAGGCAGAGGTTCTTCAGACACACACGCACACACACACACTCTACCTCTCTCTCCATGCTCCCTCTCATCAGCATCTGCCCCAGGGGTTTCTGATCCAGATTAGTATTCCTCCCCCCTTCACTGTCCTCATGTCCACCCACTTCTGCCCCAGATTAGCAGATTGGGAGGCAGTGGCGTGTATTCATGGATGCGAAGGGAAGCCAAATATTCCCCCAAATATTTTACAAGAAAAAAAGACAAAAACATATAAAATAATGTATATTTCGTCTCTCTGTGTTTCATAATTTTCCTTCAATTCGCAAGAGGTTGAATGTATCTCACCGGAGAAAGCATCCGTGAAACAGCGCCCCTCTGTCTCTGTTTGTGT
Source organism: Coregonus clupeaformis (assembly GCF_020615455.1). Lineage (NCBI taxonomy): Eukaryota > Metazoa > Chordata > Actinopteri > Salmoniformes > Salmonidae > Coregonus > Coregonus clupeaformis. The sequence continues at coordinate 56,305,904 of NC_059212.1, forward strand.
AGCTCATCTATGTGATGCTGTCTGGTCAAAAATGACATTGTTGCCGCCCGTAGCATTGAATGCAAGGGAAGCCAGCGAGCATTTGGCCTCCCTTGATAAAAATAAATAGTACTGTAATCACAAGATTTCAATGAAAGGCATTCAGTAAGCTTTTAAGAAAACTGCATTCCCTCTCCATTGGAGAACATCAGCCTGCACAGCTCTATTTTTGTGTCGTAAAATGTGAAAACAGCAGATTACTGCCCCACTAGCACTATAAACTCCTCACCTCCGGGGGGCGCTGTGTACAGAGCAGCTGACTGAACAGCCCTCTCTGACCACTTGAAACAGGTCTAGATACAAAATTTATCTGATGATTTATCCATTCATCAGTGGAGGCTGGTGGGAGGAGCTATAGGAGAAGGGGCGGCAGGTAGCTTAGTGGTTAAGAACGTTGTGCCAGTAACCGAAAGGTCGCGGGTTCTAATCCCAGAGCCGACTAGGTGAAAAATCTGTCGATGTGCCCTTGAGCAAGGCACTTAACCCTAATTGCTCTTGTAAGTCGCTCTGGATAAGAGCGTCTGCTAAATGACCAATTTATTTATTTAATGGAACAGTATCAAACATATTAAATACATGGAAACCACATGTTTGACCCAGTTCCATTGATTCCATTCCAGCCATTACAATGAAACCATCCTATAGCTCCTACCACCAGCCTCCACTGATGTAAATTGGATGGTGCCCTCATTGATCGTGTCCCTGCTTATAAATATCTGGGCATCTGGATTGACGAAAAGCTATCTTTCAAAAAGCATGTTGATGAGTTAGTTAAGAAATTAAGATTTAAAATGTCCTTCATTTAGTTTGTATTTGTATTTATTAAGGATCCCCATTAGCTGTTACCAAGGCGGGAGCTACTCTCCAGCAACATTAAGACAGTTTTATATGAATAGGTCATGCCTTTTGTTAAATAGCAGAAAACATATCATTCAGTCGACATTCATACCGGTTATAGACTATGGAGATGTCATCTATATGAATGCAGCTGCCACTGTATTGAAGTCATTGGACACAGTTTATCATAGCACACCACATTTATTACAGATGATAGGTTCAGTACACATCACTGCATTCTGTATCAGAAAGTAGGCTGGCCCTCCTGAAGTCTCGTAGATCAATGCACTGCTCTATTTTTGTTTATAAGGCCCTCTTATGCAAACTTCCTCCATACCTTACTTCATTGTTAAATTACAGACATACGAGTCACCAGACCTGATCACAGGGATGGTGAACTCTAGAGGTCCTGTTGATCACTACGGAATTAGGTAAATCAGCGTTTCCTTTTTTTGCCCTGTACAGTATATGGAATGATCTGCAGAGCTCTCTGCACCTTGATGCTCTGGGGCATTTAGGTCAGTACAAGTTGTTATGAAGGACCTCATTGTTGAAGAATGTGTTTGTTCTTCAATTGCTTGTAGTATTGTATGTTCTTATTACGTTGTATGTTTAGAATGTTGTACATTTTATTGTGTTCATGCAGGGCTCCTTTGAAAAAGAGGCCTTGGTCTCAATGGGACTCTCTGCTAAAATAAAGGTTAAATAAAACCTCCTCCTCTTGACCCGGTCACTGTCCGATTACTTTTGACCCTGACCCTACTGTCCGATTACTTTTGACCCTGACCCTGGTCCTCCTCTGTCCCACAATCCCCCAGACTCCAGCGCTCCGCCAGCCCCCCTGTCAGGTCCACCAGGGCCTTGGAGACTTGCCCGGCCCACAGGCGCTCATATGACCCCTGCACCCTGGAGAGAAGGGGGAGGGACAGGAGACAATATGGGGGGATAAGAGAAAGTCACAAAACCTAACTATGGTACGGTATGGTACGGTATGGTATGGTATGGTATGGTATGGTATGGTATGGTATGGTAAGGTACGGTTTGGTATGGTATGGTAAGGTACGGTTTGGTATGGTATGGTATGGTACGGTAAGTCGCTCTGGATAAGAGCATCTGCTAAATGACTAAAATGACTAAAATGTCAAAAAGAGGAAGGAACCCCTCTCCCCCCACTGGGGCAGGGGGCACCACCTGGTAAAGAGAGAGGGTACAGGGAAACATGTTGTTGCTTTTTACAGTCTTTTGGTATAGATGAAAGTCCCTATGTTAAGGAATAGGTCAGGGGCAGAAGCATAGTGTATTTACTATAACCTGACTGATTCAAATTAGGGGTAGTAGCCTAAAGTTGTAGTTTTACTGTTCACACCAAACCAGTGGTGGAAAAAGTACTCAATAGTCATACTTGAGTAAAAGTAAAGACACTTTACCTTAATAGAAAATGACTCAAGTAAAAGTGAAAGTCACCCAGTAAAATACTACTTGAGTAAAAGTCTAAAAGGATCTTGTTTTAAATGTACTTAAGTACAGTGGTGGAAAAAGTACTCAAATGTCATACTTGAGTAAAAGTCAAAAGTAAAAGCTATACATCAAATTCCTTATATTAAGTAAACCAGATGGCACAATTTTTTTTTCTTTTTTTACGGACAGACAGGGCACACAGGGTCCTCTGTAGCTCAGCTGGTAGAGCATGGCGCTTGTAACGCCAGGGTAGTGGGTTCGGGACTACACATACGTAAAAATGTATGTACATATGACTGTAAGTCGCTTTGGATAAAAGCATCTGCTAAATGGCATATTATTATTATTATAATTTACAAACACAGTATTTGTGTTTAGTGAGTCTGCCAGATCAGAGGCAGTAGTGATGACAACGTAGGGATGATGGGTACATGAATTGGACCATATTGCTGTCCTGCCTGAGCATTTGAAATGTAATGAGTACTTTTGGGTGTCAGGGAAAATGTATGGAGTAAAAAGTACTTAAGCAGTACTTTAAAGTATTTTTACTTAAGTACTTTACACTACTGTGCAAAACCAAAAAGCAACAAACTTACTTAAATGCAATAACAGATACTATGAAAAGTATGTACATGATGTACAGAGCTTTACCTTCTTCGTGGTCCTCTGTAGCTCAGCTGGTAGAGCACGGCGCTTGTAACGCCAAGGTAGTGGGTTCGATCCCCGGGACCACCCACACACAAAAAATGTATGCACGCATGATTGTAAGTCGCTTTGGATAAAAGCGTCTGCTAAATGGCATATTATTATTATTATTATTCTTCATCAGATGCTGGTTCTTCAGTCAGAGGAACCAGCAGTCTCCCAGGAGGCCTTGTTTAGCACGGCCGTGGTTGGTGTTGTCAGGGAAGAATGTGTGGGAGACTGGCAGATCTCCTGGAGGGTCAGAGAGAGAAATATGTCACCATCTACTGCAGTCCATGGTTAACAGATGTAAAATGCGGGATATGAAATCGGGTCTACCATGGGAGAAAAACCAACGTTTTGAGCATTAGACCAAGAGAAAATTCCCATTTGGCCCGAGGGCCAACCCTGATTTTGAAGTCACATGCGGGGATACCTCATCACGAGACCATGACCAACGCATGTCCGCTACACAGACACACAGAACCACTGTGAGCAGATTGGACAGGGAGCAACGGTCAGGCTTGCTTTTGGTTCTGTGATCAAGGGTTCACAAGGTGACAAGGAAAGGGACCCATTTGGAAGGGCCAATCAATAACCAAAGGCGATATGTGATTGCAGAAAACTTTTTTTTTAAAGAGATGTGTGGGGTGTTACCCGTGAACGGAGCCAGGTGATGTCATCCTGGAACCTGGCGATGGGGATGTAGTAGTCTGAGAGCAGGGAGGAGGCCTCACAGGGGAAGGCTAAGTCCTCAGTCAAACCCTCCTCACCTATAGCTAAACAAGTAAGGAGATGGGAGGAGCATGGTATCAGAAGCTGGAAGAGATATTCTATTCAATTTTATAAAATGTAATTTCCTGCAACGTGTAATTGATCCTTCAACATAGCAGTAAAGCCAGATAGACAAGTAGGAAAATGTAAAGTTACCAACAGCTGTTTACTAAAAAGAGTGTCAGCCCCACGCTTACCCTGCTCTTCTTCCTCCATCTCCTCCCTGTCTTGTCAGGGAATCACCCATGATGCACCACTTCTCCTCTACTCAACATCCAAAGAGCTGTTTTTCCATGACCCTACCATTCCTGAAAATACAGCATTATGTTTTCTTCAAAGAATCAGTGCAGACTGTGCTGGCAAGATAGCTTGGTAGCCAGCATTTGTATGTCACAACAAACAGCCAGATCAACAGAAAGGCTTGACTCATAGAGCACCCACTGCTGATTTTAACCATGCTGTACACTTAAATGAGTGGCCATCCTATAGCGACTCCCCTTTCATTGGTTTTGACAGTACATGGCCATTAATTGATTCAGAAACGTAGGCTAGTAGTCCCATGCAGAGACAATGTAGAACAAACACAACAGCACCCATATGATTAGAGTCAATACAAAATCCTGGTTTAGCCTCGATCACACCGACAGTCATTTGCGTTTTGGTACACCAGAAGTACATTCATTTCCAATGAAACGCTGCGTTTGCCTTCAGCATTGCTTTGCAAGGGCAGTTATTACAGTGCGTTCTGTGTGGTGCATACATTGGATTTATCGAACATATGCATCAAACCGTGTGTGAACGGCTTGACAGAAATGGTAGCAGAAGATGAATGTTGAATTTTTGTTGCACACATATCCAGATGATGCTTCGTACCATTTTGTGCAAAAAAAAAGCTGTCGGTGTGATCGAGGCGTACGGCCTGGACCAGAACTACTTGCCCAACTCCTGCATCTATCTATGCACTGCAGTCTGTTTTGAAAATATGTGGATGATGGCTAGCTAGCTAGCAAACTATGCATGTTATTACATCGCTATAAGAAAATGATAAAAGCTTCTTCAAACGCTGAAATCACATATTGTTACCCTTATAAGAAAAATCTGCAAAGAAACATAGCAGATAGGTAAATACCTGAAATTACTCCTGCAAAATCTCTCTCCGAAGGACAGCGACAGACACCAGTTTCCGAGTTTATGGTCTTATAGTGCCACCCAGTGGCTATAGATTACATTACACGAGGTTTATCTGGAATGATAATTCAAAATGAAGGTTAGGTATAAGATTAGCAGTGTGGTTAAGGTTAGGGTTAAGGTTAGGGTTAAGTTTATAATGTGATTTTAAGAAGAGAAATTGTAGAAATGAGTGGGGTTTAGCCATAATTATTACTTTGTGGCTGTGTTAACTAGTGACCCATCATGACACAATAACTTTCCCTTTCGCTTGCTTGGATAGAAAACAGTTAGAAGTAAGAGGGTTACTGCTCTAGGGCTACGTTGAATAAAATATAAACTACATGAACAATAAATGACAGATTGAACATTCATCTTTTTAGCCAAAGTGTAGCACAAGGCATAAGATAAAGAACGACGCGTTTCAGGTTGTATTTATTGGTTGTATTTATTGGTTGAATTTATTGCAGTCGCCCAGCGCAGATTCAGGCCTCACAACCTGATGTAAATGTACTGAACATTTACATCAGGTATGACACTGAGTACAGTATTGTTTTCAAAAATACATAGATCACCTTTGATAAATAATTTAAACATTCAAATCACCCTCTGAAAATAGTTGACAAAGCCAGGTCCGAGTGGATGCCAAAATCATCTTCAGGCTGCCACCCTTTTGGTACTTGAAAATAAAATTCATAGAGCACATTATAGTTAACCATAGCCTACAGTTTATTACAATATTATTCATGACCCTCACTGTGAGAGAACAATGCATGTATTTTATTGTATGTTGAGTTTTTCTGTTTTCTTCAGTTACAGTAACATAATATTATGACATATAATAAAATACAACTAATTAAGCTTACTTGATGCGTTCAATGGCATCCTGTACCCACTGCTGGCTGGGGTCGGCACAGACAGGTCTGTCCCAATCCCTTTTCACAGTGGTGAATCTATGAGAGAGAGGAGAGAATGATTTAGAAACATTGACATTCCTTACATCACTTTCAACAATCAATCCCTAAATGTGCCTGGTAGCCCTTTCCTGCAGTCAAATCACCTAGTTGCCTCATGAGTGAAATGTTATTAATATCTTTCATAATTTCATAATTAATAAAACAATTTTTTTTTAAAGCAGCCGACAATCTGGTGTTTCTATGTCGAACGGTTTTGTTATATTTCAGTCTTCTGTGATGTATATAAAGTGTAATACTGGGACACAAACTCAAAATGTAATACATTTCAACTCTATATCTGACATGGTACAGGTGTCTTCTTTTTTTTAAGCCCATAATGTGTGTGAGGTGTATACTTTTGTGTCAATGTAGATTTGTTTAACACCACCAAGAAACACTCTGTGACCTCTGATTTACTGTAGCCCACTGCAGTAAAAGGTTAACTTGAACATTCAGAAAATTCTCTTCTAAAAAATATATTAGAAAACAGGAAAGAACTGAATGATACATCTGCTCTTCCTAGTTGTAGTTAGTTTGTAATGCTCTCTACCATAGTTAATGGGAGGAATAAGCACGCAAAAAGCCTGTTTCTTCTGTTTAAAGACTTGATATAGCTGTATACTTACATCACAGCCTTGATGTTACATCTCCCTCTGATATGTTGGATTGCGTACTCTCTCAGCCTCATCTTGGGGATGGGGTCCTTTTGGTATTCTGTGCAGCATTTTGTGTTCTGTGCGTTCTTGTGCATATCTATTTTCAGAGGACCTGTACAACACAACAGCCCAGATATTAAGACATACGTTAAGATAAGACAAAAATACAATTATCATTTTAAAAGTAAAACTAGGTGGGAAACTCAAGAGAGTAGCTTAAACTTGACTAAGCCCACATTGATGGCAGTGAACAGCACATTAGATGACAGTTCATGTCCTACTTACTAGTTTCACCCAGAGTCATCAGTGCCACCAGCAGCAGGAGCAGAGTAGAGAGAGTCACAGTAAGCTTTGACATCTTGTCAGGTTCAGAGGTCTAGGCAGGAAGTTTGACAGATACCTGGAACTATCCTCAGAATGAGACACAAAGATCTTCTGATCCAATGATCTGGCTTTCTAGTTTAAATGCATTCACAGTTGGAAATATGATGCCCTTTTCTGGACCGCAGACCCAGCGGTTGAGGAACAAGGTGGAGTTTTATTTGGGTCAGGGAGGGAAGTGTGACTGTCACGCCCTGACTCAGGGGACTCGTATATGTTGAGTCAGGGTGTGTATATTCTTTGTTGTGGTTATTCTATGTTGTCGATCTAGTATGTGTGGATCTATGTTGGCCGGTGTGGTTCCCAATCAGAGGCAGATGTCGCTCGTTGTCTCTGATTGGGAACCATACTTAGGCAGCCTATTGGCACTGTCTAGTTGTGGGATCTTGTTCCGTGTAAGGTATGTTGTGTGTTCTACCTTGGACTTCACGGCTCGTTTCGGTTGTTGTTTTGTCGGTTGTTTATTCGTGTTAAACAAACATGTACGTATATCACGCTGCGCCTTGGTCTGACCCGTCATTCAACGAACGTGACAGTGACAAACAGGCCGTATTGTTGGTAACTTGGTACAAAAACCCCTTCCACTCTGTGGCCTCATCAATAATTTACAGCAACTATATGTTGGTGTGTGTCAGCAAAAAATTAAGGAAGATCTTATTGTTGTACTACACTCTTAGAAAAAAGTTGCCATCTAGAACCTAAAAGGGTTCTTCGGCTGTCTCCATAGGAGAACCCTGTGAATAACCCTTTTCGGTTCCAGGTAGAACCTTTTGGGGTTCCATGTAGAACCCTTTCCACAGAAGGTTCTACATGGAACCCAAAATGTTCTACCTGGAACCAAAAAGGGTGCTCCTATGGGGACAGCCACATAACCCTTTTGGAACCCTTTATTCTGAGAGTGTAGATCATTACATAATGTTGGTATCATGTGACATAATGTGATGTTATGTATAGTAGTCTTAAAAATAAGTTTGAGTGTTCAATTCAAACACAATAAATCTTGACCGTTGTGATTAGTAGGCCCATATAGGAGTTACTTTAACATATATCTCAACTGTGATATCAGCTATTGATATGAAAAAAATAGAACATTTGACGGCAAGAATCCTTTGATTTCTATATTTAACAGGTATCAGTGGGTGTGAGAATTAAGATTTTTCTCATCACTTCAGCTCATTGATGTGGTCTTCAATTGCTGTGTGAATGGAGAGGATCCTTCATTTCAGTTAGTCTTTCAATCAGCATTGTGATCTCTGTTGTACATGATTGAAAGATTGCCTGTAAGTGGGAGTAGTGGTGGCTTTTTGTAATTGTATTTACAAAGGGTATTTCTATAGCAGAAAACAAGAAAAAGCCAACAATCTTAGCATCCTCCAAAGTGGAAGAACCATACACTGGCCAACATTTTGAAGCTAAGAGCATGTTTTCATATGGTAGACCTACAGTAGTTGTATGTCATTGTTTAACGTCCCCGTTTTGATATTCATGAAAATATTATTAAATGTCAAAATTGAATGCATTGTGGGGGAAAAGTGTCGGGGAAAAGGTTGTGGTCGTCACAGGGACAGTTACAATGCAACACATGAAGAGGAACTATTAAAACCCCTTCATCATGACCTATTTAGTTGTCACAGAAACACTTTTCCCCCTTTGAGTTGGAGGCATCAACACATTCTATGTGTTCCTCTGACCTAGAAAGCAACCATATTATCAAGAAAACCTACACGTAACAGCCCACATCCATGTGTGTCAGTGCACGAGGTCTAAGAGCATTTCGTATTATTCTGTACGTAAATCCGAGGACACTCTATTTAATATATGTTACGTTTAGTATGGTTACATGAGAAAGATGGTTACTTAAGGCAAAAATGAAAGGAGGGTGGTTGGTCAGGGTGGACGTGTAGGCATATAACGCGAACGTCTAGCAACCCAAAGGTTGCGAGTTCTAATCTCATCACGGACAACTTTAGTATTTTAGCTAATTAGCAAATGTTCAACTACTTACTACTTTTTAACTACTTTGGAACTACTTAGCATGTTAACAAATCCTTCCCCTAACCCTAACCTTAACCCTGTTAGCTACCGCTTCCCCTAACCCTAACCCTTTTAGCTACCCCTTTCCCTAACCCTAACCTTAACCCTTTTAGCTAATCCTATCCCTAACCTTAACCCTTTAACCTAACACCTAAACTTCACCCTAACCTTAATTCTAACCCTTTACGTTAGTACCTATTCACCTAGCAACATTTTTTAACATATCATAGGTTAAGCGAATTCGTACCATATTGTACGGTTTGCAAATTCGTAACATATTATATGAAATGGGTGATGGACATCAACAAATTAGTATAGACCTTGCGAAACGTAACATATCATACTAAATGGAGTGTCTCGGATTTAAGTACAGAATAATATGAAATAATATGAAATCACACACACACATAGAAGGGACTATTAGATTACATATTACATTCCTCGTTTGTATTTCAGTGCAAATAAAATAACAGTTTATTGGTCGCTTACACAGATTTGCAGATGTTATGCTTGTGTTTCTAGCTCTAACAGTGCAGTAATACCTAGCAAAAAAACAAAACAATACACACATAAATCCCCCCCACCCCCACACACACCTGAAAGTTCCATTTATACTCCCCCCACTCCACAGGTTCTAGGAGTGTTCCTCTGGTATGGAATGTTGACCATCAGTCAGAGCTCTAGAATTAGGAATTAGAACTCAGAGCCCTGGGGTCATTATGTCATCATAGTTGTCATATGTTTTGTAAGGAAAGTTCTTGATTATCCTCAGTGCAACACTCAGCCTGTCGTGAAATCAAAGTTATTTACTGGTTCTGTGGTGCTATTGTGGTTTGTTTGCTATCTAACCGTCCGATCACATATTCTCTGATCAATATCACCATCTTAAATGTATCCACTGCTTCATTGTTACAGAAGGGGGTCGCAGTTCCGGAGAGACCCACTAGGTGTAATCCTCCGACAACCTTAGGCAACTCCTCACTCACAGTCTGGACTAATCAGTATCCTATTGGTGTCACCTGTGTCTATTTGTTCACCTGTGTATTTATGCCCTCACTTCCTTGTGTTCCCTTGCTCAGTTTTCTCTGCTAGTTTCTCTATGTCCAGCAGTACTACTCAGTGTCTGATCGGAGACCTATGTACAGGTACTTGAGAAGTGTTCTCCCTGTTTCGTTATTTGTTTCAGTCGTAGGTAGTATTTCGTATTTTTGCTGTCAGACGGTTTTTGGAGACTTATTTGCTCCGCCTTTCATTTATCATGATAAGTCTGTTATTTTGTATTTTGGCTTCGGGACCACCAGTAAAGATCCTTGTTTCACCATCTCTGCCTACTGCCTACTGTATATCCTGCACCGCACCTGGGTCACATCTCACCCCAACCCTTACACTTCATAGGCCACAAACAGGGGCAATCCCTTGGTTTGACTGCATAGCCTTGCCCGCTGTGGTTCACAATGCATTGGGCTTCCACCTAAATCAACTGATAACTGTAAATACAGTATGTTCTATGTTGATATGACTTGCGGTGGTTTCACTGATGTGGGTACATGGATACACACACACACACACATAATCACAGCAAAAGGTGTTAATTTGAGACCACAGTGTTTTTCTCTGTCTGAATCTAAATACATAGGTTTGATTTCTTTGGCACATCTCACATATCCTTTGCTTATGAGGCCAACAGCGGATTATACTGTGAGGTACAGTGGTTGGCAACGCAATCTCATAATAGCAAGTCATTACCTTTTTTTATGCTAATTGGGGAAAGTGATGGGGAAATTCTGCCGTGGGACTTTGGTGTTAAGGCTTGGGTAGGAAAGCCCATTTTACCTCTCAGTGAATACGTTTCCACCTGCACCAGGAGTATATATATGGCTCTGGTGATGAATAGGACCTCACACAGCCACTAAAGCTCTCTTTCTGAAGACAGCAACTCAGCTCAGCTCATCACTAACCACAGCACCACAGAAGAAGAGATGTCCCAGATCAGAGCTGCTGTGATAGTGCTGCTTGTGCTCCTGGCTGTGGGGCTGTTCACTACTGAGGCTTCTGCAGCTAAACAAGGTCAATATTCTGCTGTCAAAGTTTAGTCTTAGTCTGTCTGTCTGTGTTATTACTGGAAAACTGAAAGAAACTGTTGGACAATTAGAGTAATATTTAGTCTTTATCAAGATTCCTCCTTAATCGTTTATTTGCTCCTTTTTTTTACAGCACGTCGTATAAGAGGCTGTTGTCAAAGCTACACTGGTAGGAAAATACCTTTTGGGGTTATCATAGGCTATACCCTACAGACCACGACTGAAATCTGCAGAATCCCTGCCATCATGTGAGTATCTTTGGTGTGAATATTTATTTTTGAATTGAGGTTCATGATTCTTTACAGAACTTTAAATAATGTAGCAAGAAAAATACCATTATACTGTAATTATAGTTGAATGCAAAAATGGGTTAATAATGCTGAAAGTGTAAAAACAGAGTGTTGAATATGGACTGACGGTATTGTGTGCGTCTCTTCCAGATTTCACACTGGAAAAGGGAAAGATGTGTGTGCAGACCCTTCCCAGAGCTGGGTGATCGAACATGTCAACCGACTGGGGTAAGAATGACTCTAATAAATAACATTTCAACTGTAATACTATTTACACTTGAATAATAAAAGGGATTTAGAATAAAGTTGTTTATTATGAATGGTACAAACAAAGTTGGTACTCATGAATGTAGACCCATTGAACCTGTTTCAGATTTTAGAACAGATAAAACTCTAAATTGGAGATATCGAGAGAAAAGAGTGGCCTTGAAAAATGAAAATAATATGAATTTCTCTAATCTATTTTAGGGACAAGGCGGTTCACATCAGGAAATCACAGTCCTAATCCGATGATGGGTACTCTGGATACAGAGGAGCAGTACATGTGTATTCCACAGTCAGGAACTGAACATGTTAATAACCAATGTAAATCTCCCATCCTGTTTCGCCTGCTATCCAGCTACCTATATCTTCTTAGTCCTATATTTTCTGGGCTGAATTTATATAAATATATTTTGTAAATGTAAAAAATCTTGTTATAATATAACCTTTGTTTATATGCATTAAGGTTACGATCTCGTTGTAAGAGTATCAGGAAACTAGATGTTTATACTTTTATTCATGAAAACATTTGTTACTTTTTGTCACTGTTACTGTTACATTTTATATCTATAATAAATATATTATATTTTACTAAGAATTCTCACTTGTTTAATAGAAAGTTAGCAAAAATAGACAAGATCTTACTACCATGGAAAGGAAAATACCTGTCAATTTGTGGAAAAATCACCCTGATTAACTCTTTAGTATTATCCCAGTTTACCTATTTGCTTATGGTCTTGCCTACGCCTAGCGAACAGTTTTTTAAATTATATGAGAAAAAAATATTCAATTTTATTTGGAACGGCAAGCCAGACAAAATTAAAAGAGCATATTTATATAATGAATATGAATTCGGAGGACAGAAATTATTAAATATTAAAGCATTAGACCTATCACTAAAAGCTTCAGTCATACAAAAGTTATACTTAAATCCGAACTGGTTCTCAAGCAAATTAGTAAGATTGTCTCACCCAATGTTCAAGAAAGGCCTTTTTCCCTTTATTCAGATTACAACCTCTCACTTTCAGTTATTTGAAAAGGAAAGAATCTCCCAAATGTCACTATTTCTAAAACAAGCCATAGAAAGTTGGTTGCAATTTCAATTTAATCCTCCAGAAACGACAGAACAAATAATGCAACAAATATTGTGGTTAAATTCAAATATACTAATTGACAAAAAAACCTTTCTTTTTTGACAGAATGTTTAAAAAAGGTATAATTTTCGTAAATGATATCATCGGTAGGACTGGTGGAGTTATGTCGCACATGCAGCTGACAAAAACATATGGAAATGTCTGCTCTACCCAAAATTACAACCAAATAATTGCAGCCTTACCGCAAAAGTGGAAGAGGAAAGTGGAAGGGGGGAGAAAGTAAGGAACTTGTCTGTCGGCCTTGCATTAAAGAACATAATTGGTTAAGGAAAACTGTGATAAATAAAAAAGTATATCAGTTTCACTTAAGGACCAAAGGATTGACAGCCGTCCCATATAGATTGCAAAATAGTTGGGAAGAGATCTTTGACGTACCGATCCCATGGCATAGTGTTTATGAACTGACACGCAAAACGACACCGGATTCAAAAATTAGAATCTTTCAATTTAAATTATTATATAAAATTCTTGCTACCAATAGAATGTTATTTATATGGGGGATACAATCTTCCCAGCTCTGCAGATTTTGCTGTGAAGAGACAGAATCATTAGATCGTTTGTTTTGGTTCTGTCCATTTGTAGCTTGTTTTTGGACACAGGTCCAGGAATGGCTAAAGGATTGCAATATTTACCTGGAACTAACCTTGCAGATAGCATTACTGGGTGAACTGAAAAGTCATAGTCAATCAATCAATAATATAATAATACTTTTAGCAAAAATGTTTATTTTTAATTCACAATCTGTAGAAGCAATGAGAATAGAAAGGTTCAGAACTTTTGTAAAACATCACAGTACGGTTGAAATATATATGGCAAATAGAAATCCTATATGGATGGTGTTAAGAGATAGATGGGAGGTATTGAATAGAGTTGAAGGATGGGACTAATATCAAATAACAACAAATAATAACAAAGATAGCTAATAATGTAAGCATACTGTGTCCATAATAAGTATATAGGTTGTGTGTTGGGAGCTTTTGGGAAAGAGCACAGTTAGAAAGATATGGCATATAGAAGCAAACCGGATGGACATCATGAAAATGATCGGAGAGGTTGAGAGTAGAAGAAGTTCAGGAGCAATAAAAAAAAAATATATATATACAGTGGGGAGAACAAGTATTTGATACACTGCCGATTTTGCAGATTTTCCTACTTACAAAGCATGTAGAGGTCTGTAATTTTTTATCATAGGTACACTTCAACTGTGAGAGACGGAATCTAAAACAAAAATCCAGAAAATCACATTGTATGATTTTTAAGTAATTATTTTGCATTTTATTGCATGACATAAGTATTTGATACATCAGAAAAGCAGAACTTAATATTTGGTACAGAAACCTTTGTTTGCAATTACAGAGATCATACGTTTCCTGTAGGTCTTGACCAGGTTTGCACACACTGCAGCAGGGATTTTGGCCCACTCCTCCATACAGACCTTCTCCAGATCCTTCAGGTTTCGGGGCTGTCGCTGGGCAATATGGACTTTCAGCTCCCTCCAAAGATTTTCTATTGGGTTCAGGTCTGGAGACTGGCTAGGCCACTCCAGGACCTTGAGATGCTTCTTACGGAGCCACTCCTTAGTTGCCCTGGCTGTGTGTTTCGGGTCGTTGTCATGCTGGAAGACCCAGCCACGACCCATCTTCAATGCTCTTACTGAGGGAAGGAGGTTGTTGGCCAAGATCTCGCGATACATGGCTTCATCCATCCTCCCCTCAATAAGGTGCAGTCGTCCTGTCCCCTTTGCAGAAAAGCATCCCCAAAGAATGATGTTTCCACCTCCATGCTTCACGGTTGGGATGGTGTTCTTGGGGTTGTACTCATCCTTCTTCTTCCTCCAAACACGGTGAGTGGAGTTTAGACAAAAAAGCTCAATTTTTGTCTCATCAGACCACATGACCTTCTCCCATTCCTCCTCTGGATCATCCAGATGGTCAATGGCAAACTTCAGACGGGCCTGGACATGCGCTGGCTTGAGCAGGGGGACCTTGCGTGCGCTGCAGGATTTTAATCCATGACAGCGTAGTGTGTTACTAATGGTTTTCTTTGAGACTGTGGTCCCAGCTCTCTTCAGGTCATTGACCAGGTCCTGCCGTGTAGTTCTGGGCTGATCCCTCACCTTCCTCATGATCATTGATGCCCCACGAGGTGAGATCTTGCATGGAGCCCCAGACCGAGGGTGATTGACCGTCATCTTGAACTTCTTCCATTTTCTAATAATTGCGCCAACAGTTGTTGCCTTCTCACCAAGCTGCTTGCCTATTGTCCTGTAGCCCATCCCAGCCTTGTGCAGGTCTACAATTGTATCTCTGATGTCCTTACACAGCTCTCTGGTCTTGGCCATTGTGGAGAGGTTGGAGTCTGTTTGATTGAGTGTGTGGACAGGTGTCTTTTATACAGGTAACGAGTTCAAACAGGTGCAGTTAATACAGGTAATGAGTGGAGAACAGGAGGGCTTCTTAAAGAAAAACTAACAGGTCTGTGAGAGCCGGAATTCTTACTGGTTGGTAGGTGATCAAATACTTATGTCATGCAATAAAATGCAAATTAATTACTTAAAAATCATACAATGTTATTTTCTGGATTTTTGTTTTAGATTCCGTCTCTCACAGTGGAAGTGTACCTATGATAAAAATTACAGACCGCTACATGCTTTGTAAGTAGGAAAACCTGCAAAATCGGCAGTGTTTTTTAACACTGTCCATAAGGTGTAGATAGTAAGTATAGACCGGAAGTAGAGGCCTGGGCATTGTTGTTCACTAATTTACTCCAAGTAGGGAAAGGATGGTGGGGTTGAAAAGTAATAAAGGGGAGTATATATATGAAAAAAAAAAAAAACATGGGGGATTGGAAGTGATGCAGACAATTACATTGATAGAAGATACAATCTATCTGCAATGTTAAGCTGATCCATTCCCAAAAAATAATAGTGGTGAGAGGAAGAGGAACCTTGGACAGCACAATGACAGATACTAACTGATGAAATAGACAGATAGAGAAGATATTGTACAGTAATTGTGGAGGACACTGCAGTGGTTGAATGTAGTAACTGTGGAGGACACTACACCATGAGAGGTCACCAGTGGGTGGATGTAGTAACTGTGGAGGACACTACGCCATGAGAGGTCACCAGTGGGTGGATGTAGTAACTGTTGAGGACACTACACCATGAGAGGTCACCATTGGGTGGATGTAGTAACTGTGGAGGACACTACACCATGAGAGGTCACCAGTGGGTGGATGTAGTAACTGTGGAGGACACTACACCATGAGAGGACACTGCAGTGGTTGAATGTAGTAACTGTGGAGGACACTACACCATGAGAGGTCACCAGTGGGTGGATGTAGTAACTGTGGAGGACACTACACCATGAGAGGTCACCAGTGGGTGGATGTAGTAACTGTTGAGGACACTACACCATGAGAGGTCACCAGTGGGTGGATGTAGTAACTGTGGAGGACACTACACCATGAGAGGTCACCAGTGGGTGGATGTAGTAACTGTGGAGGACACTACACCATGAGAGGTCACCAGTGGGTGGATGTAGTAACTGTGGAGGACACTACACCATGAGAGGTCACCAGTGGGTGGATGTAGTGACTGTTGAGGACACTACACCATGAGAGGTCACCAGTGGGTGGATGTAGTAACTGTGGAGGACACTACACCATGAGAGGTCACAAGTGGGTGGATGTAGTAACTGTGGAGGACACTACACCATGAGAGGTCACCAGTGGGTGGATGTAGTAACTGTTGAGGACACTACACCATGAGAGGTCACCAGTGGGTGGATGTAGTAACTGTGGAGGACACTACACCATGAGAGGTCACCAGTGAGTGGATGTAGTAACTGTTGAGGACACTACACCATGAGAGGTCACCAGTGGGTGGATCACTCTCACAATGCTTCTTATAAAAACACTCGTATTCCAAAGGCCTTGTATAGATGACATACAGTACATTCACTTTGTATGTGTCTATGGTGTTTAAGCTCCAAGCTGATATTTTTAGATTACATTGAAATCTACATATTCCTGGCCTTTGTGGTTGTATACAATGTACCGTAACTTCTACCTGGCTAACTACAGGAGTTTCTTACACCTGTTTCTCCTTGTTCCTTTGAAGGTTTTAGGCAAGAGTTGCCCACGTTGTGACAAATGCATATTCCTTCAAAGCAATCAGATATCTGACTATTTACAAGATCTATTCATATTCATCTATAAAGGTTGCACAACCAAGAGGAGCCAACGACACCAGCACTGAGTCGTCAATCAGTGTTTAATTCCCAAATTCCAAACTGTGTCACAACACACACTGATGTCTCTACTTTCAAAGCAGTGAAATTCCAGTTCTGGAAGTTTTCTCATTCTGCATTTGCAACCAAATGATTTTCCTATGAAAATTCAATAGTTCAACACATGAACAGTGAGCAATTGACAGTGATCAGTGAACAAAATCATCAAAACATTTCAAATAGACAGGTAGTTGACAATAGATTATTAGTAGCATGAATTTGTGCTTTCCTGTGGTGATTTCAGTCATATAATTATTATTCTATGGTTACAGTCATCAAAGATTCAATTGCATTGAATTGCAAAGATCTGATCCAATGATTTACTGCCGTAGGGCGGCATGCAGCTAGTATAAATATATAGGTCAATTTACAGCAAGAAAATACATAGTTATCTTCATATTTGCTAAACAGAATATATTTGTTAGGCCTAGTCCATTGGAAAATCAAATAGGAATATCAAACATCTGAGGTATGAAAACACCATATACTCTGCATCTCAGATAGAGATGGAAATCACAATTCAGAAGCATGGCCCCGACAAAGAGGGCTGCCTTGCTTCTAGCTCTTAGGAAACTTAGCAGTATTTAGTTTTTTTCTGTATTATTTTTTACGTTATTAGCACAGAAAATGGTTTGTGTTATTACATACAGCCGGGAATGTAATATCATTGGATATCAAAGAGGCGGTAACTCACCAGCACTACCAGCATTACGGCCAGGAATACGACTTTCACAAAGCGGATCCTTTGTTCGCACCCTCCAGGGCAATTGAAATTATTCCAGAGGCCGACCCAAAACAACGCTGGAGGAGAGGTACTCGGAACGGCCGTGTTGTCCGACTCAGGAGGCGTGCACACCACCCACCGCTTCCGAGTATATTACTCGCTAATATTCAGTCTCTGGATAATAAAGTTGACGAGCTCAGGGCGAGGGTTTCTTTCCAGAGAGACATCAGGGATTGTAACATCCTCTGTTTCACGGAAACATGGCTCTCTCGGGATATACTGTCCGAGTCGGTCCAGCCAGTTGGGTTCTCAGTTCATCGCGCAGACAGGAATAAATTTCTCTCCGGGAAGCAGAAGGGCGGAGGTGTATGTTTCATGGTGTAATTGTGATAACATACAGGAACTCAAGTCCTTTTGTTCACCCGACCTAGAATCCCTCACAATCAAATGCAGACCGTATTATCTCCCAAGATAATTTTCTTCAGTTATAGTCACAGCCGTGTTTAACCCCACTCAAGCCGATACCACGACGGCCCTCAAAGAACTTCACTGGACTCTATGTAAACTGGAAACCACATATCCTGAGGCTGCATTTATTGCAGCTGGGTATTTTAACAAAGCAAATTTGAGGAAAAGGTTGCCAAATTTCTATCAACACATCGACTGTAGTACTCACGCTCCTAAAACACTCGACCACTGCTACTCCAACTTTCGGGATGCATACAAGGCCCTCCCCCGCCCTCCTTTCGGCAAATCTGACCACGACTCCATTTAGCTCCTCCCTTCCTATAGGCAGAAACTCAAACAGGAAGTGCCCGTGCTAAGGACTATTCAACGCTGGTCTGACCAATCAGAATCCACGCTTCAAGATTGTTTTGATCACGTGGACTGGGATATGCTCCTGATAGCTTCAGAGAATAATATCGAAGTATATACTGATACGGTGACTGAGTTTATCAGGAAGTGTATAGGAGATGTTGTACCCACTGTGACTATTAAACATATGTTCTTTTTATATGGCTGCCATGAAAGTGAACTGTGTTTGTGATAACGGGTGTATTCATTCCGCCGATTCTATTGAAAAACGTTTCTTAAACGGAAGCAAACGGAACTAAACGGGGATAAACATACCTGAATTTGTCCAATAAAAATTCTCATTTGCAACTGTTGGACTAATGATTATGCCCTAGATCAGCTATATGCAGGCAAGAAGGTGCAAGGCGGTATTGAATGTGTCACTGTCTGTCACCATGATTACTCAATTCTCTTGACCTGTGCATCTACTTTTTAAACTTTCATTCATAGGCTAGGTTGTAGCAACCTCATGATTGGTACAGAGAAAAAATGTGAGTATCATGTAGTAGCCTAAACCTATCGATGTTACATTAAGCTGGGTGAATGGAATGTGAATGACAGTCATCCAATATGCTGTAATGGAAATAAGGCCATGCTCATTAAAAAAAATATCATCCTGCCTCATCTTAAACGGCACCAACCGCCACTGGATGAATCACGCTTCACCATCTGGCAGTCTGACGAATGAATCTGGGTTTGGCAGATGCCAGGAGAACGCTACCAGCCCCAATGGATAGTGCCAACTATAAAGTTTGGTGGAGGAAGAATAATGGTCTGGGGCTGTTTTTCATGGTTTGAGCTAGGTCCCTTAGTTCCAGTGAAGGAAAATCTTAACGCTACAACATACAATGACATTCTAGACGATTCTGTGCTTCCAACTTTGTGGCAGCAGTTTGGGGAAGGCCCTTTCCTGTTAAAAGCATGACAATGATTTTCTAGAAGTGTGGAGGCTGTTATAGCAGCTAAGGGGGGACCAACTCCATATTAATGCCCATGATTTTGGATTGAGATTGGGTCCACATACATTTGGTCATGTAGTGTACGTTAGGGATTGTGGACTGAAGTTCAAACAAGGAGGAGGAGAGTCAGATAGAAACATGAGATAATATATGTTAAAGTTAACCTGAAGGAACTTTTTACCTCTGTAACCGGACTGTCCCTTCACTTATCAAAAGGAACAGAGCTCAACACAGACACGGAAAATACATCCTCACTGTAAGTTGCTGTTGCGCTGTGTGTGTGTGTGTTTGTTTGTGTGTGTGTGTGTATTTGTGTGTGTGTGTGTGTGTATTTGTATTTGTATTTATAATGGATCTCCATTAGTTCCTGCCAAGGCAGCAGCTACTCTTCCTAGGGTCCAGCAAAAATTAAGGCAGTAACATACATTATAATAAAACATGTAAACATTCAAATACACCTGACAACAGATTTCACAATACATTAAGTGTGTTTCCTCCGGCCACTACTCTACTGCAACACATAATCCAGGTGTACGTGTGTGTATAGTGTGTATGTTTTGTGTGTTTGTACCTGTGTGTGTGTCTCTTCACAGTCCTTGCTGTTCCATTAAATGTATTTGTATCTGTTTTTTACATCTGAATGTACTGCTTACGTGAGTTACTTGATGTGGAATAGAGTTCCATGTAGCCATGGCTCTATGTAGTGCTGTGTGCCTCCCATAGTCTGTTCTGGACTTGGGGACTGTGAAGAGACCTCTGGTGGCATGTCTTGTGAGGTATGCAGGGGTGTCTGAGCTGTGTGCTAGTCGATTAACCTCTTAAGGATCGGACCCTTTTTAAAAATGTTCGCCTAAAATGACATACCCAAATCTAACTGCCTGTAGCTCAGGACCTGAAGCAAGGATATGCATATTCTTGATACCATTTGAAAGGAAACACTTTGATGTTTGTGGAAATGTGAAATTAATGTAGGAGAATATAAAACATTAGATCTGGTACAAGATAATACAAACAAAAAAACATGTGTATCTTTAAAAACTAAACATTTGGCCACAATATAATATTGCAGTTTAGGCGCAATTTAGATTTTGGCCACTAGATGGTAGCAGTGTGTCTGCAAAGATTCAGATTGATCCAGTGAAGCATTGCAATACTGGACTATTTTGTATCAAGTCTGCCCAAATATGCCGAATTGGTCAATTGATACACTTTCAAGTACATAACCATAGAGAACATACAAAAATGATATGGTAATACAAAATGTAAGTTTACACACTCCCAGGAATGTCACACATGATAAATCATTATCTTATACACTAACTTTCACACATCTAGATGGCCGGAAGGGGTGAGTGTGGAGCCAGAGACAGCAAGGGTTCAAACTGTAGAACCCAGTTCCTACATTTGAATATAAACATTTATTTGATCAAACAAAACTATGCTATATTTTATCTCTGGTACCCTCAGGATGACAAATCAGAGTAAGATTACTGAATGTAAGTACATTATTTACCTTCAGAGGTGAATGAATCAAACCAGTTGCCGTGATACGTTTTTTGTTGTTGTGCACTCTCCTCAAACAATAGCATGGTATTTTTTCACTGTGATAGCTACTGCAAATTGGACAGTGTAGTTAGATTAACAAGAATGTAAGCTTTCTGCCCATATAAGACATGTCTATGACCTGGAAAGTTTGATGTTACTTACAACAGTCATGCTAATCACATTAGCGCACATTAGATAAACCGTCCCGTATGTGGGACATCGATCCCATAGAGGTTAAACAGACAACTCGGTGCATTCAACATGTCAATACTTCTTACAAAAACAATTAGTGATGAGGTCAATCTCTCCTCTACTTTGAGCCATGAGAGATTGACATGCATATTATTAATGTTAGCTCTACGTGTACATTTAAGGGCCAGACATGCTGCCCTGTTCTGGGCCAGTTGTAATTTTCCCAAGTCCCTCTTTGTGGCACCTGACAACATGACTGGGCAGTAGTCCAGCTGCGACAAAACTAGGGCCTGTAGGAACTGCCTTGTTGATATTGTTGTTAAGAAGGCAGAGCAGCGCTTTATTATGGACATACCTCTCCCCATCTTAATTACTGTTGCATGTTTTGACAATGACAGTTTATATTCCAGGGTTACTACAAGCAGTTTAGTCTCCTCAATTTGCTCAATTTCCACATTATTCATTCCAAGATTTAGTTGAGGTTTATGGTTTAATGAATGATTTGTCCCAAATAGAGGGCTTTTAGTTTTTGAAATATTTTGGACTAACTTATTTCTTGCCACCCATTTTGAACCTGACTGCAGCTCTTTGTTAGGTGTTGCAGTGATTTCACTCACGGTAGTAGCTGACGTGTATAATGTTGAGTCATCCGAATACATAGACACATGGGCGTGTTTGTGTGTCTACTAACCACCGGTCCTGGCAACCCACATTGCGCACACCTGGCAACCATCATTGCGCACACATGCTCCCCATTGTTAAGCATACCTGGACTTCATCACCACCCTAATTACTCTCCCTTCATATAGCCCTCACCAACCTCAGTCATCAGGCAGTTTTGGTTCTGTATTCATGTCCAGAAGCTTCTCTTGTTTTCTAACTCTATGTTCGTTATTATTAAACTCACCATCTGCACCTGCTTCCTGACTCCCTGCGTCGTTGTTACAGTTTTCTGTAAGGCTTCACTGAAGGATCATGCCTAAGTGTCCTAGACAACACACACTCAACAGAGACCAACGACTGCTTGCTCACACCAAAGGAAAATACTCTTCCCCCTCTACCAGAGACCAGAACCAAGAAAACATGGGTGGTCAAACAATGAGTACAGTGGAAAAAAAACAGAAAGAAAGGCTAAATATAAATGATCAGATGAAAATTTAAAAATGTGGGCATCGACAAAGCTCTGCTGCAATTCTCAGGTGCCAGGTAGACCCAGGGTCCCTGGTCTTCTCTATAGTGATAGACAGAGCTGTAGCTGCCATTAACACTCCAGAGGATAGCACAGACGATCTGCTGTGTCGTGTCTTTGCTGAGGAGAAGGTCTCCGCTGTTAGAGATCAAATGGATGAGTACCTCAAGAGGCACCACATGCACATACGCAACAAGGCAGAGCTGCAGAGTGACATCAAGCATGTGGAATGTGACCTGAGATTTGCCCTGAAAAACTCCATGCCGCGGGACGGAAAGATGAGCATGTGGGCTCTGAGGATCTGGGTCCAGATGCTGATTCACCTAGCCAGACTGGATGGAGCTAGAGATACTTTTCCAGTCCGAGCGATCATCACCACCTACCAGAGCAACCTAGAAGAGCTGTTATCTGGATACAAGGAATACAATAAAAACACTGTTAGGCTCCACAATGAATGCACAGAGTGGGGCCATATTAATTATCACATCGTCACTGATGATGAGACTAAGAGTCGTGTTAGAATAAGTAATACGTTTCGTAAATTGGAAGTAAGAGAGGCTTACTCCAGTTGCATGTTGTCTGACCATGAACAGATCAGAGAGATGCGACAGCACTTCAGTGATGTGAAGGAAAATGCAGACAACCTGATTGGTCAGACAGAGTTCTTCACAATGCCACAGTGATGATTCCTATGAGACAGTTTCAGTATATAATTACTACTGAATTATATACCAGAATACAGCATTTACTTAGGTTCCATCTGAATCTAAAATGGAGATGAATGTTACATTCAGTGAACCACACCATGATGAAAAAATAACCATTTATTATAAAAATAGATACAATATAATGTATTGTACTGAACATTTACATCACGTTTGACACTGAGTACAGTATTACTTTCACCCATACATAGATCACCTTTGATAAATAATTCAAACATTCAAATCACCCTCGTAAAATGGTTGACAAAGCCAGGTCTTAGTGGATGTCAATATCATATTCAGGCTACCACCCTTTTGGTCCTTAGGAAGAAAATCGTAGAGCACATTATAGTTAACCATAGCCTACAGTTTATTACATTTTTAGTCATTTAGCAGACGCTCTTATCCAGAGCGACTTACAGTTAGTTAGTGATTACAAAAAAAAATTATACTGGCCCCCCGTGGGAATCGAACCCACAACCCTGGCGTTGCAAACGCCATGCTCTATCAACTGAGCTATATCCCTGCCGGCCATTCCCTCCCCTACCCTGGACGACGCTGGGCCAATTGTGCGCCGCCCATGAGTCTCCCGGTCGCGGCCGGCTGAGACAGAGCCTGGATTCAAACCAGGATCTCTAGTGGCACAGTTAGCACTGCGATGCAGTGCCTTAGACCACTGCGCCACTCAGGAGTACAATTCATGACCTTCACAATGAGAGAACAATGCATGTGTTTTATTGTATTTTGAGTTTTTTTGTATTCTTCAGTTATAGTAACATAGTATTATGACATATAATAAAATACAACTAATTAAGCTTACTTGATGCGTTCAATGGCATCCTGTACCCACTGCTGGTTGGGGTCGGCACAGACAGGTCTGTCCCAATCCCTTTTCACAGTGGTGAATCTATGAGAGAGAGGAGAGAATGATTTAGAAACATTGACATTCCTTACATCACTTTCAACAATCAATCCCAAAATGTGCCTTGTAGCCCTTTCCTGCAGTCAAATCACCTAGTTGCCTCATGAGTGAAATGTTATTAATATCTTTCATAATTAATAACAATTATTTTTTTAAAGCAGCCGACAATCTGGTGTTTATATGTCAAACGTTTTTTGACATATTTCAGTCTTCTGTGATGTTTATAAAGTGTAATTGTCACGTACGTTGACTGATGACTCGTGGAACCAAGGCGCAGCGTGATAAGCGTACATTTTATTTAGTACACAACACACGAACAAAACAACAAAACGAACGATACGTGAAGTCCTGAGGTTACAACAACACAAACCTTTACGGAACAAGATCCCAACAAACTAACTGGTGCCAACAGGCTGCCTAAGTATGGCCCCCAATCAGAGACAACGAGCTACAGCTGTCTCTGATTGGGAACCACCCTGGCCAACATAGATCTAAACGATCTAGAAAACACAACGTAGAAAATCTAACATAGAAACTCCACACCCTGGCTCAACATTTAAGAGTCCCCAGAGCCAGGGCGTGACAGTAATACTGGGACCCAAACTCAAAATGTAATACATTTCAACTCTATATCTGACATGGTACAGGTGTCTTCTTTTTTTTAAGCCCATAATGTGTGTGAGATGTATACTGTTGTTTCAATGTAGATTTGTTTAAGACCACCAAGAAACACTCCGTGACCTCTGATTTACTGTAGCCCACTGCAGTAAAAGGTTAACTTGAACATTCAGAAAATGATCTCTTCTAAAAAAATATTAGAAAACAGGAAAGAACTGAATGATACATCTGCTCTTCCTAGTTGTAGTTAGTTTGTAATGCTCTCTACCATAGTTAATGGGAGGAATAAGCACGGTTGAGGAACAAGCTGGAAACTTCCGTCTTGACATGTATTTGGGTCAGGGAAGTGTGACACACAGGCCGCATTGTTGGTATCTTGGTAAACCCCCTTCCACTCTAGGCCCGCATCAAGAATTTACGGCAACTATACGTTGATGCGTGTCAGCAAAATTTTAAGGGAGATGTTATCATTGTATAATAGAGGATTACATAACGTTGGGATTGTGTGACAATGTGATGTGATATACAAGTAGCCTTAAAACTAAGTTTGAGTGTTCAATTCAAACACAATAAGTCCATTGTGATTAGAAGGCCTATGTAGGATTACAGTGCCTTCAGAAAGTATTCATACCCCTTGACTTATTCCACATTTTGTTGTGTTACAGCCTGAATTCAAAATTGATTCAATCATTTTTTTCCTCACCCATCTACATAGAATACCCCATAATGAAGAAGTGAAAACATGTTTTTAGAAATGTTTGCAAATGTATTGAACATGAAATACAGAAATATCTAATTTACATTTGCTTATAATTCCGTGGCATTATTTTATATTATTTTATAGTATGAAGTATACAGTTGAACAAAGCTGAATAAAATATAAATATTTTCTCCAAACTATTTGAGGGAGCTCGCACATGCGGCTATTCTGTGTTGAGTGGTTAACAAAGAAATAGGTACTCCTATATGCTTAATTTAGAGTTATTAATGTAACTTTAGTTGTTCTACAAGTGTTGGGCTATATGTTTTGATTTTTAATACACTGTAAGGCCGCATGTTGAGACTCTAGTGATGATTTGAAAAAAGTTGCTTGAAAGGCATGAGCTCTGCTTAGGTTTTTGCGCAGGCTGTACACACTACAATAGTAACCCATAACATGATGCAGCCACCACTATGCTTAAAAATATGAAGAGTGGTACTCAGTGATGTGTTGTATTGGATTTGCCACAAATGTAACGCTTCGTATTCAAGACATAAAGTGAATATCTTTGCTGCATCTTTTGCAGTTTTACTTTAATATTTTAATTCTGTCATTTAGGTTAGTATTGTGGAATAACTACAATGTTGTTAATCCATCCTCAGGTTTCTCCTATCACAACCATTATTCAACTCTGTACCTTTTTTAAAGTCACAATTGGCCTCATGGTGAAATCCCTGAGCGGTTTCCTTCCTCTCCGGAAACTGAGTTAGAAAGAAAGTCTGTATCTTTGTAGTGACTGGGTCACCATCCAAATTGTAATTAATAACTTCACCATGCTCAAAGGGATATTCAATGGTCTTTGTGGTTGAATCTGTGTTTGAAATTCATTACTCGACTGAGGGACCTTACAGATAATTGTATGTGTGGGGTACAGAGATGAGGTAGTCATTCATAAATCAGGTTAAACACTATTATTGCACACAGAGTGAGTCCATGCAACTTATTATGTGACTTGTTAAGCACATTTTTACTCCTGAACTTATTTAGGTTTGCCATAACAAAGGGGTTGAATACTTATTGACTCATTTCTTATTAATTTTTTGAATAAATCTAAAAACATAATTCCACTTTGACATTATAGGGTATTGTGTGTAGGCCAGTGACACAAAATCGCAATTTGATCAATTTTAAATTCAGGCTGTAACACAACAAAATTTTGAAAAAGTCAAGGGGTGTGAGTACTTTCTGAAGACACTGTACTTTTCCACGTATCTCAGCTTACTGTAATAAGAGCTATTGATATGAAACATGAACTTCTGAATTGCAAGAATCCTTTGATTTCTATATTTAACAAGTATCAGTGGGTGTGAGAGTTAAGGTTTTACTCATCACTTCAGCTCATTGAAGTGGTCTTCAATTGCTCTGTGAATGGAGAGGATCCTCCCACTTTGTCCCAGTTTTCGTGTGGTAGTTGTGTAAGCTAAGAAATAGTAAAAAGCGGCATGATCAAATGTCCCAATTAATACATTGTGTGACAAACGCAAGGGGGAAAAGGTTGTGGTCGTCACAGGGACAGTTACAATGCAACACTTGAAGAGGAACTATTAAAACCCCTTCATCATGACCTATTTAGTTGTCACAGAAACACTTTTCCCCCTTTGAGTTGGAGACATCAACACATTCTATGTGTTCCTCTGACCTAGAAAATAACCATATTATCAAGAAAATCTACACACAACAGCCCACAGCCATGCACGACAGTGTAAAAGGTCTAAGTCACACACACAAAGACACAGACACACACACGCACACACACACACACACACACACACACACACACACACACACACACACACACACACACACACACACACACACACACACAGACGTGACCATTAGATTGATCAGATATGAGATTTAATTCCTCTATTGTTTTTCACTGAGGTGTGCATTTACTTCCCAAACAAAGACACCTGAAAGTTCCCCTTTAAAGTTTCCATTTGTATTTCCCCTGCTTGACAGGTTCGAGGAATGTTCCTCTAGTATGGAATGTTGACCATCAGTCAGAGCTCTAGAATTAGGAATTAGAACTCAGAGCCCTGGGGTCATTATGTCATCATAGTCATCAAACGTTTTGTAAGAAAAGTTCTTGGTCATCCTCAGTGCAACACTCAGCCTGTTGTGAAATCAAAGTTCTTTACTGGTTCTGTGATGATTTTCTTGTTTGTTTGCTATCTAACGGATAACATATTTTCTGATCAATATCACCATCCCAAATGTGCCCTTTCACTGCTTCATAGGCCACAAACAGGGGCAGTTCCTTGGTTTGACTCAATAGACTTTATCAATGTGACGCTAGAGGAGGCTGGTGAGAGGGGCTTTAGGAGGACAGGCTCATTGTAATGGCTGGAATGGAATCAATGGAACACAGTCAAACACGTTGTTTCCATGTTTTTGATGTGTTTGGTACCATTCCATTAATTCCGTTTCGGCCATTAGAATGAGCCCGTCCTCCTATAGCTCCTTACATCAGCCTCCTCTGTGTGGCGCACAATGCACTGTGCTTCCTTCTAGACCAACTGATACATTTGATAACTGTAAATACAGTATGTTCTATGTTGATATGATCTGCGGTGGGTACATGGTTACACATACACACATAATCACAGCAAAGGTGGTAAAACCTCTAAAAGTCTAAGCCGTTTGGGGCGGGGGGGTTCTACGATCAATTCAAATCAAATCAAATTGTATTGGTCACATACACATGTTTAGCAGATGTTATTGCGGGTGTAGCGAAATGCTTGTGTTTCTAGCTCCGACAGTGCATTAATGTCTAACATGTAATATCTAACAATTTCACAACATATACCCAATACACACAAATCTATGTAAAGCAATTTTTGTTTTTTGGGATACATGTTTAACTCCATATTTTTGTTGGCACAAAACTACCTCCATACTTCCATTTATTTGTATTGGTACCTTCAGACGAGTCCCGTGACACTTGTGAGGGTCGTACAGCAAAACGGAGAACACCATCGTGTTCGTGAGAGCCAGTGTGGTATTAGTGGAGTATTAGTTTGTAGCCCAAACGGTTCGGACGCTACAGGCAGAAGTTGGTACATCAGTGTATCCGATTTCAAAGGAGGACCGTGGGGCTTGTGGGGGACGTAGAGCAAAACAGAGGACCGGAGAACCGTTCGAACGCTACAGATGTTTTCGTGAGAAGACCAATTTTTGGGATGTCTCAAGGTCTGACAAACATTGCTGTAGCTCGGACATCTTTCACTGCACATGCGGAAGGCCGACATAGGTGGATGAGGTGGATTGAGATGCAGCCCATGCAAAAAAACAGATATCTCTAGCTTAATCTGACGAATGTTGATTGGGATTTTTAAAATTATGTTACTTAGATTGACTAATGGTTCCGTAAATAGACTATTAATTTGAGACCACAGTTATTCTCTGTCTGAATCAAAATACATAGGTTTTTATCTGTTTGGCACATCTCCCATATCCTTTGGTTATGAGGCTGATATTGTAGAATTTATATATTGTTCAATTGAGGTGCAGTGGTTGGCAATGCAACCTCATAATAGCAAGAAATTCACCCTAACTCCTTATATTTATAACTAGTTCATATAGGACCATAGGATAGAACAGTGTTTCTTAATGGGGACCCCAAAGAGGTGCATATGTTTGTTTTTGCCGTAGCACTAGACACCTGATTCCACTAATCATTGGGCGTGTTCCTCTGCCCAGGCGTTGCTGATGCATTCCAGATCTTACAATGGATAGGTATTTTACGTATCAGCTAACGACATCTTATGTTATAGCAATCTGGCGCTCGACAGCACGGTCGATAACGTGGCATGCAACCATTGGTTGATACATGCAACGTCTGAGCAGGGGAACGCAACCATGGTTTTGAAGATGAGGTGATTAGTGGAATCAGATGTGTAGTATTAGGGGCAAAACTAAACCCTTTGGGTCCCCAGCACCAGGAAAAAGAAACACTGAGATAAAATATAAACACAAACTCTCACTTACCACAATCCACAAATGTATTTTTTAACCCAAGACACTTCAACAAAGGTATAAGCATTTAGGTACACTTTTATTCTCACTTACACTACTTAAATCAAATCAAATCAAATCACATTTTATTTGTCACATGCGCCGAATATGACAGGTGTAGACCTTACTGTGAAATGCTTACTTCCAAGCCCTTAACCAACAATGCAGTTCAATAAATTATTTACTAAATAAAAGTATCAAATAAAATAAAAAGTAACACAGTAAAATAACAATAATGAGGGGGTTCCGGTACAGAGTCAATGTGCGGGGGTACAGGTTAGACATTCTAGTATGACATTTTAGTGCATTTGAATCACCTCAGAATAAGTTGTGTTCAAACAGTCCTCCCTCTTTAGAGGCCATGCAATTCAGTACTCATCTCGAAAACAAAAGCAATTTAGGTCAAAAGAGTTTATACTAAGAAAGGAAATAGAAAGTCTAACAGAACAGATAGATGGCAATAAAAACTGTAACATAGAGGCTCAGAATAAA
This sequence comes from Coregonus clupeaformis, assembly GCF_020615455.1. Lineage (NCBI taxonomy): Eukaryota > Metazoa > Chordata > Actinopteri > Salmoniformes > Salmonidae > Coregonus > Coregonus clupeaformis. Next base: position 56,335,945 of record NC_059212.1, read on the forward strand.
TTAGAGGAAAAACAAAAAGAAATGGAGAAACTTATTCAAGAAAGATCAAGTGTAATATATTATAAAAATAAAGCAAACTGGATGGAATATGGGGAAAAATGCACAAAATTCTTTTTTAATCTTCAACATAGGAATGCTACCAAAAAGAACTTAATGAAACTGGTTACAATTGACGGAGTCATCCATAATTCACCAAATTATATTTTGAAGGAAGAAACAAAGTACTTTAAGTATATGTTTTCTTTTCAGTCGCCTCCACCTCCTCTAACTGAAGCTAATTGTAGAGATTTTTTTTCTATTGATAATGTCAAATTAACAGCCACACAGAAATTACAGAGGAGGAACTTCTGGATGCAATTAAAGACTTTAAGTCTGGGAAAACTCCAGGGTTGGATAGAATACCAGTCGAGGTATACCAAACCTTTTTTGATATACTAAGAGGACCGTTATTAGCATGTTTTAACCACTCCTATGTAAATGGTAGATTTTCTGACACTCAAGAAGAAGATCTCATTATTACTGAAACAGGATACAAGTGGAAAATATAAAGATCCAGTCCATTTACAATATTGGAGGCCCCTTACACTTCAGTGTTGTGATGCAAAAATCCTAGCAAAATGTATAGCGCATAGAATTAAAAAGGTATTGTCGGATATTATTCATTCTAATCAGACAGGTTTTTTACATGGAAGATACATTGGAGATAATATAAGGCAAGTATTAGAAACAATAGAACACTATGGAAAATATGGGAAACCAGGCCTGCTATTCATAGCATATAAATGCCTGGAGCATTTCAATTATGGAGAATCTCTTATAAAATGGGTCAAAATCATGTATAGTAACCCTAGGTGTAAAATAGTAAATAATGGCTATTTCTCAGAAAGTTTTAAACTGTCAAGAGGAGTGAAACAAGGTTGTCCACTATCGGCATATCTATTTATTGTGGCCATTGAGATGTTAGCTATTAAAATCAGATCCAATAATAATATCAGAGGATTAGAAATACAGGGCTTAAAAACAAAGGTGTCATTGTACGCTGATGATTCATGTTTTCTTTTAAATCCACAACTAGAATCCCTCAACAGCCTCATAGAGGATCTAGATACATTTTCTAACCTCTCTGGATTACAACCAAATTATGACAAATGTACTATATTACGTATTGGATCACTAAAAAATACAATTTTTACATTACCATGTAGTTTACCAATAAAATGGTCTGATGGTGATGTGGATATACTCGGAATACATATCCCAAAGGAAATAAATGATCTCACTTCAATAAATTTTTATAGAAAGTTAGCAAAAATAGATAAGATCTTACTACCATGGAAAGGAAAATACCTGTCAATTTGTGGAAAAATCACCCTGATTAACTCTTTAGTATTATCCCAGTTTACCTATTTGCTTATGGTCTTGCCTACGCCTAGCGAACTGCTTTTTAAATTATATGATAGAAAAATATTCAATTTTATTTGGAACGGCAAGCCAGACAAAATTAAAAGGGAATATTTATATAATTAATATGAATTCGGAGGACAGAAATTATTAAATATTAAAGCATTAGACCTATCACTAAAAGCTTCAGTCATACAAAAGTTATACTTAAATCCGAACTGGTTCTCAAGCAAATAAGTAAGATTGTCTCACCCAATGTTCAAGAAAGGCCTTTTTCCCTTTATTCAGATTACAACAACTCATTTGCAGTTATTTGAAAAGGAAATCATCTCCCAAATATCACTATTTCTAAAACAAGCCATAGAAAGTTGGTTGCAATTTCAATTTAATGCTCCAGAAACGACAGAACAAATAATGCAACAAATATTGTGGTTAAATTCAAATATACTAATTGACAAAAAACCTTAATTTTTTGACAGAATGTTTAAAAAAAGGTATAATCTTCATAAATGATATCATCGGTAGGACTGGTGGAGTTATGTCGCACATGCAGCTAACAAAAACATATGGAAATGTCTGCTCTACCCAAAATTACAACCAAGTAATTGCAGCCTTACCACAAAAGTGGAAGAGGAAAGTGGAAGGTGGAGAAAGTAAGGAACTTGTCTGTCGGCTTTGCATTAAAGAACATAATTGGTTAAGGAAAACTTTGATAAATAAAAAAGTATATCAGTTTCACTTAAGGACCAAAGGATTGACAGCCGTCCCATATAGATTGCAAAATAGTTGGGAAGAGATCTTTGACGTACCGATCCCATGGCATAGTGTTTATGAACTGACACGCAAAACGACACCGGATTCAAAAATTAGAATCTTTCAATTAAAATTATTATATACAATTCTTGCTACCAATAGAATGTTATTTATATGGGGGATACAATCTTCCCAGCTCTGCATATTTTGCTGTGAAGAGACAGAATCATTAGATCATTTGTTTTGGTTCTGTCCATTTGTAGCTTGTTTTTGGACACAGGTCCAGGAATGGCTAAAGGATTGCAATATTTACCTGGAGCTAACCTTGCAGATAGCATTACTGGGTGATCTGAAAAGTCATAGTCAATCGATCAATAATATAATAATACTTTTAGCAAAAATGTTTATTTTTAATTCACAATCTGTAGCAATGAGAATAGAAAGGTTCAGAACTTTTGTAAAACATCACAGTACGGTGGAAATATATATGGCATATAGAAATCCTATATGGATGGTGTTAAGAGATAGATGGGAGGTATTGAATAGAGTTGAAGGATGGGACTAATAACAAATAACAACAAATAATAACAAAGATAGCTAATAATGTAAGCATACTGTATCCATAATAAGTATATAGGTTGTATGTTGGGAGCTTTTGGGAAAGAGCACAGTTAGAAAGATAGGGCATATAGAAGCAAACCGGATGGACATCATGAAAATGATCGGAGAGGTTGAGAGTAGAAGTAGTTCAGGAGCAAAAATAAATAAATAAATAAATATATATATATATATATATATATATATATATATATATATATATATATATATATATATATATATATATATATATATATAATATAATTATTGTAAAATTCACTGTGTCCATAAGGTGTAGATAGTAAGTATAGACCGGAAGTAGAGGCCTGGGCATTGTTGTTCACTAATTTACTCCAAGTAGGGAAAGGATGGCGGGGTTGAAAAGTAATAAAGGGGAGTATATATATAAAAAACATAGGGGATTGGAAGTGATGCAGATAATTACATTGATAGAAGATACAATCTATCTGCAATATTAAGCTGATCCACCCCCCCCCCCCCCAAAAAAAAAGTCCTCCCTCTTGTTCTGTTCAAGAATCTTGTTTCCCTTTTTTCTTATTGGGGAAAGTGATGGGGAAATTCTGCTTTGGTGTTAAGGCGTGGGTAGGAAAGCCCATTTCACCTCTCAGAGAATAAGTTTCCACCTGCACCAGGAGTATATATATGGCTCTGGTGATGAATAGGACCTCACACAGCCACTAAAGCTCTCTTTCTGAAGACAGCAACTCAGCTCAGCTCATCACTAACCACAGCACCACAGAAGAAGAGATGTCCCAGATCAGAGCTGCTGTGATAGTGCTGCTTGTGCGCCTGGCTGTGGGGCTGTTCACTACTGAGGCTTCTGCAGCTAAACAAGGTCAATATTCTGCTGTCAAAGTTTAGTCTTAGTCCGTCCGTCTGTCTGTCTGTATGCCTCTGTCTCCCTCTCTCCAAGTTTAGTCTTAGTCCGTATGTCTGTGTTATTACTGGAAAACTGAAAGAAACTGTTGGACAATTAGAGTAATATTTAGTCTTTATCAAGATTCCTCCTTAATCGTTTATTTGCTCCTTTTTTACAGCACGTCGTAGAAGAGGCTGTTGTCAAAGCTACACTGGTAGGAAAATACCTTTTGGCGTTATCATAGGCTATACCCTACAGACCACGACTGAAATCTGCAGAATCCCTGCCATCATGTGAGTAAAGGATTCTTTACAGAACTTTAAATAATGTAGCAAGAAAAATACCATTATATTGTAATTATAGTTTAATGCAAAAATGGGTTAATAATGCTGAAAGTGTAAAAACAGAGTGTTGAATATGGACTGACGGTATTGTATGCGTCTCTTCCAGCATGGGGGTGGAAACATCATGCTTTGGGGCTGTTTTTCTGCAAAGGGACCAGGACGACTGATCCGTGTAAAGGAAAGAATGAATGGGGTCATGTATCATGAGATTTTGAGTGAAAACCTATAATAATAATAATAATAATAATAATAGGGTAGTGCGACTTACAGTCATGCGTGCATACATTTTTGTGTATGGGTGGTACCGGGGATCGATCACACTACCCTGGCGTTACAAGCGCCGTGCTCTTCCAGCTGAGCTACAGAGGACCTCCTTCCATCAGCTACAGAGGACCTCCTTCCATCAGCAAGGGCATTGAGGATGAAATGTGGCTGGGTCTTTCAGCATGACAATGATCCCAAACACACCGCCCGGGCAACGAAGGAGTGGCTTCAGTAGAAGCATTTTCAAGGTCCTGGAGTGGCCTAGCCAGTCTCAGATCTCAACCCCATAGAAAATCTTTGGAGGGAGTTGAAAGTCCGTGTTGCCCAGCGACAGCCCCAAAACCTCACTGCTCTAGAGGAGAACTGCATGGATGAATGGGCCAAAATATCAGCAACAGTGTGTGAAAACCTTGTGAAGACTTACAGAAAACGTTTGACCTGTGTCATTGCCAACAAATGGTATATAACAAAGTATTGAGAAACTTTTGTTGTTGACCAAATACTTATTTTCCACCATAATTTGCAAATAAATTCATTAAAAAATCTACAATGTGATTTTCTGGAATATTTTTTCTCATTTTGTCTGTCATAGTTGATGTGTACCTATAATGGAAATTACAGGCCTCTCTCATCTTTTTAAGTGGGAGAACTTGCACAATTGGTGACTGACTAAATACTTTTTTGCCCCACTGTATATATATATATATATATATATATACAGTGGGGCAAAAAAGTATATATATATATATAATAGAATTCTTGTAAAATTAACTCTGTCCATATGGTGTAGATAGTAAGTATAGACCGGAAGTAGAGGCCTGGGCATTGTTGTTCACTAATTTACTCAAAGTAAGGAAAGGATGGTGGGGTTGAAAAGTAATAAAGGGGAGTATATATATGAAAAAAAAAAAAAACATGGGGGATTGGAAGTGATGCAGACAATTACATTGATAGAAGATACAATCTATCTGCAATGTTAAGCTGATCCATTCCCAAAAAATAATAGTGGTGAGAGGAAGAGGAACCTTGGACAGCACAATGACAGATACTAACTGATGAAATAGACAGATAGAGAAGATAATGTACAGTAATTGTGGAGGACACTGCAGTGGTTGAATCTAGTAACTGTGGAGGACACTACACCATGAGAGGTCACCAGTGGGTGGATGTAGTAACTGTGGAGGACACTACGCCATGAGAGGTCACCAGTGGGTGGATGTAGTAACTGTTGAGGACACTACACCATGAGAGGACACTGCAGTGGTTGAATGTAGTAACTGTGGAGGACACTACACCATGAGAGGTCACCAGTGGGTGGATGTAGTAACTGTGGAGGACACTACGCCATGAGAGGTCACCAGTGGGTGGATGTAGTAACTGTTGAGGACACTACACCATGAGAGGTCACCATTGGGTGGATGTAGTAACTGTGGAGGACACTACACCATGAGAGGTCACCAGTGGGTGGATGTAGTAACTGTTGAGGACACTACACCATGAGAGGTCACCAGTGGGTGGATGTAGTAACTGTTGAGGACACTACACCATGAGAGGTCACCAGTGGGTGGATCACTCTCACAATGCTCTTATAAAAACACTCGTATTCCAAAGGCCTTGTATAGATGACATACAGTACATTCACTTTGTATGTGTCTATGGTGTTTAAGCTCCAAGCTGATATTGTTAGATTACATTGAAATCTACATAGACCTGGCCTTTATGGTTGTATACAATGTACCGTAACTTCTACCTGGCTAACTACAGGAGTTTCTTACACCTGTTTCTCCTTGTTCCTTTGAAGGTTTTAGGCAAGAGTTGCCCACGTTGTGACAAATGCATATTCCTTCAAAGCAATCAGATATCTGACTATTTACAAGATCTATTCATATTCATCTATAAAGGTTGCACAACCAAGAGGAGCCAACGACACCAGCACTGAGTCGTCAGTCAGTGTTTATTCCCAAATTCCAAACTGTGTCACAACACACACTGATGTCTCTACTTTCAAAGCAGTGAAATTCCAGTTCTGGAAGTTTTCTCATTCTGCATTTGCAACCAAATGATTTTCCTATGAAAATTCAATAGTTCAACACATGAACAGTGAGCAATTGACAGTGATCAGTGAACAAAATCATCAAAACATTTCAAATAGACAGGTAGTTGACAATAGATTATTAGTAGCATGAATTTGTGCTTTCCTGTGGTGATTTCAGTCATATAATTATTATTCTATGGTTACAGTCATCAAAGATTCAATTGCATTGAAATGCAAAGATCTGATCCAATGATTTACTGCCGTAGGGCGGCATGCAGCTAGTATAAATATATAGGTCAATTTACAGCAAGAAAATACATAGTTATCTTCATATTTGCTAAACAGAATATATTTGTTAGTCCTAGTCCATTGGAAAATCAAATAGGAATATCAAACGTCTGAGGTATGAAAACACCATATACTCTGCATCTCAGATAGAGATGGAAATCACAATTCAGAAGCATGGCCCCGACAAAGAGGGCTGCCTTGCTTCTAGCTCTTAGGAAACTTAGCAGTATTTAGTTTTTTTTCTGTATTATTTTTTACGTTATTAGCCCAGAAAATTGTTTGTGTTATTACATACAGCCGGCTATCCAGCTACCTATATCTTCTTAGTCCTATATTTTCTGGGCTGAATGTATATAAATATATATTGTAAATTAGACAAATCTTGTTATAATATAACCTTTGTTTATATGCATTAAGGTTACGATCTCGTTGTAAGAGTATCAGGAAACTAAATGTTTATACTTTTATTCATGAAAACATTTGTTACTTTTTGTCACTGTTACTGTTACATTTTATATCTATAATAAATATATTATATTTTACTAAGAATTCTCACTTGTTTAATAGAAAGTTAGCAAAAATAGATAAGATCTTACTACCATGGAAAGGAAAATACCTGTCAATTTGTGGAAAAATCACCCTGATTAACTCTTTAGTATTATACCAGTTTACCTATTTGCTTATGGTCTTGCCTACGCCTAGCGAACAGTTTTTTAAATTATATGAGAAAAAAATATTCAATTTTATTTGGACGGCAAGCCAGACAAAATTAAAAGAGCATATTTATATAATGAATATGAATCTCGGAGGACAGAAATTATTAAATATTAAAGCATTAGACCTATCACTAAAAGCTTCAGTCATACAAAAGTTATACTTAAATCCGAACTGGTTCTCAAGCAAATAAGTAAGATTGTCTCACCCAATGTTCAAGAAAGGCCTTTTTCCCTTTATTCAGATTACAACCTCTCTCACTTTCAGTTATTTGAAAAGGAAATAATCTCCCAAATGTCACTATTTCTAAAACAGCCATAGAAAGTTGGTTGCAATTTCAATTTAATCCTCCAGAAACGACAGAACAAATAATGCAACAAATATTGTGGTTAAATTCAAATATACTAATTGACAAAAAACCTTTCTTTTTTTGACAGAATGTTTAAAAAAGGTATAATTTTCGTAAATGATATCATCGGTAGGACTGGTGGAGTTATGTCGCACATGCAGCTGACAAAACATATGGAAATGTCTGCTCTACCCAAAATTACAACCAAATAATTGCAGCCTTACCATAAAAGTGGAAGAGGAAAGTGGAAGGGGGAGAAAGTAAGGAACTTGTCTGTGCGGCCTTGCATTAAAGAACATAATTGGTTAAGGAAAACTGTGATAAATAAAAAAGTATATCAGTTTCACTTAAGGACCAAAGGATTGACAGCCGTCCCATATAGATTGCAAAATAGTTGGGAAGAGATCTTTGACGTACCAATCCCATGGCATAGTGTTTATGAACTGACATGCAAAACGACACCGGATTCAAAAATTAGAATCTTTCAATTTAAATTATTATATAAAATTCTTGCTACCAATAGAATGTTATTTATATGGGATACAATCTTCCCAGCTCTGCAGATTTTGCTGTGAAGAGACAGAATCATTAGATCATTTGTTTTGGTTCTGTCCATTTTGTAGCTTGTTTTTGGACACAGGTCCAGGAATGGCTAAAGGATTGCAATATTTACCTGGAACTAACCTTGCAGATAGCATTACTGGGTGAACTGAAAAGTCATAGTCAATCAATCAATAATATAATAATACTTTTAGCAAAAATGTTTATTTTAATTCACAATCTGCTAGAAGCAATGAGAATAGAAAGGTTCAGAACTTTTGTAAAACATCACAGTACGGTTGAAATATATATGGCAAATAGAAATCCTATATGGATGGTGTTACAGAGATAGATGGAGGTATTGAATAGGAGTTGAAGGATGGGACTAATAACAAATAACAACAAATAATAACAAAGATAGCTAATAATGTAAGCATACTGTGTCCATAATAAGTATATAGGTTGTATGTTGGGAGCTTTTGGGAAAGAGCACAGTTAGAAAGATATGGCATAGTAGAAGCAAACTCGGATGGACATCATGAAAATGATCGGAGAGGTTGAGAGTAGAAGTAGTTCAGGAGCAAAAATAAATAAATAATAAATAAATATATATATATATATATATATATATATATATATATATATATATATATATATATATATATAATTATTGTAAAATTAACTGTGTCCATAAGGTGTAGATAGTAAGTATAGACCGGAAGTAGAGGCCTGGGCATTGTTGTTCACTAATTTACTCCAAGTAGGGAAAGGATGGCGGGGTTGAAAAGTAATAAAGGGGAGTATATATATAAAAAACATAGGGGATTGGAAGTGATGCAGATAATTACATTGATAGAAGATACAATCTATCTGCAATATTAAGCTGATCCACCCCCCCCCCAAAAAAATAAAATTATATATATATATATTAAATAAACAGTCCTCCCTCTTGTTCTGTTCAAGAATCTTGTTTCCCTTTTTTGCTCATTGGGGAAAGTGATGGGGAAATTCTGCCGTGGGACTTTGGTGTTAAGGCGTGGGTAGGAAAGCCCATTTCACCTCTCAGAGAATAAGTTTCCACCTGCACCAGGAGTATATATATGGCTCTGGTGATGAATAGGACCTCACACAGCCACTAAAGCTCTCTTTCTGAAGACAGCAACTCAGCCAGCTCATCACTCAACCACAGCACCACAGAAGAAGAGATGTCCCAGATCAGAGCTGCTGTGATAGTGCTGCTTGTGCTCCTGGCTGTGGGGCTGTTCTACTACTGAGGCTTCTGCAGCTAAACAAGGTCAATATTCTGCTGTCACCTCCTCAAGTTTAGTCTTAGTCCGTCTGTCTGTCTGTCTGTATGCCTCTGTCTCCCTCTCTCCAAGTTTAGTCTTAGTCCGTCTGTCTGTGTTATTACTGGAAAACTGAAAGAAACTGTTGGACAATTAGAGTAATATTTAGTCTTTATCAAGATTCCTCCTTAATCGTTTATTTGCTCCTTTTTTACAGCACGTCGTAGAAGAGGCTGTTGTCAAAGCTACACTGGTAGGAAAATACCTTTTGGCGTTATCATAGGCTATACCCTACAGACCACGACTGAAATCTGCAGAATCCCTGCCATCATGTGAGTATCTTTGGTGTGAATATTTATTTTTGAATTCAGGTTCAGGATTCTTAACAAGAAAAATACCATTATACTGTAATTATAGTTGAATACAAAAACGGGTTAATAATGCTGAAAGTGTAAAAACAGAGTGTTGAATATGGACTGACAGTATTGTATGCGTCTCTTCCAGGTTTCACACTGGAAAAGGGAAAGATGTGTGTGCAGACCCTTCCCAGAGCTGGGTGATCGAACATGTCAACCGACTGGGGTAAGAATTACTCTCATAAATAACATTTCAACTGTAATTCTATTTACACTTGAATAATAAAAGGGATTTAGAATATAGTTGTTTATTATGAATGGTACAAACAAAGTTGGTACTCATGAATGTAGACCCATTTAACCTGTTCCAGATTTTAGAACAGATAAAACTCTAAATTGGAGTTATTGAAAGTTAAGAGTGGCCTTAAGAATTGAAAATAATATTCATTTTTCTAATCTATTTTAGGGACAAGGCGGTTCACATCAAAAAATCACAGTCCTAATCCGATGATGGGTACTCTGGATACAGAGGAGCAGTACATGTGTATTCCACAGTCAGGAACTGAACATGTTAATAACCAATGTCAATCTCCCATCCTGTTTCGCCTGCTATACAGCTACTTATATCTTCTTAGTCCTATATTTTCTGGGCTGAATTTATATAAATATATTTTGTAAATGTAAAAAATCTTGTTATAATATAACCTTTGTTTATATGCAATAAGGTTACGATCTCGTTATAAGAGTATCAGGAAACTAAATGTTTATACTTTTATTCATGAAAACATTTGTTACTTTTTTTCACTGTTACTGTTACATTTTATATCTATAATAAATATATTATATTTTACGACGGATTCTCACTTGTTTTGTGTGTTAATCTTGTGTGGTATGAGTGGTGAGAGGAAGAGGAACCTTGGACAGCACAATGACAGATACTAACTGATGAAACAGACAGATAGAGAAGATAATGTACAGTAACTGTGGAGGACACTGCAGTGGTTGAACGTAGTAACACTGCAACAGAGATCATGGCGCCGGAGAAGGTGGCTGCCGTTTTACAGCCCTCTAACCAATTGTACTATTATGTTTTTCCGCGTTATTTGTGATTTATTTTGTACATAATGTTTCTGCGATCATCTCTTATAACCAAAAAGAGCTTCTGGATATCAGGACGGCGATTACTCACCTCGTATTGGACAAAGATTTTTTCTTCAATGAGGCGGCCGCCAAGGATATCCTACAGACACCCGACAAGGCCCAAATCCCCGTCATTCGCATGAGGAAGAGGCAGAGATATCGTGGACGTATGTCGGGGTGCCTTGCACGGATCCGACGGCGAGCGAGTAAACTGCCTCTCCCATCAATCCTATTAGCCAATCTTCAATCATTTGAGAATAAATGGGATGACCTAAGATTACGGTTATCCTACCAACGGGACATTAAAAACTGTAATATCTTATGTTTCACCGAGTCGTGGCTGAACGACGACATGGACAACATAGAGCTGGTGGGATATACTCTACATCGGCAGGATAGAACGGCTGACTCCGGTAAGACAAGGGGTGGCGGTCTGTGTATATTTGTAAACAACAGCTGGTGCATAAAATCTAATACTAAGGAAATCTCTAGGTTTTGCTCGCCTGAGGTAGAGTATCTCATGATAAGTTGTAGACCACACTATTTACCAAGAGAGTTTTCATCTATCATAGCTGTCTATTTACCACCACAAACCAATGCTGGCATTAAGATTGCACTGAATTAGCTGTATAAGGCCATAAGTCAACAGGAAAGCGCTCCTAGTGGCCAGGGACTTTAATGCAGGGAAACTTAAATCCGTTTTACCTCATTTCTACCAGCATGTTAAATGTGCAACCAGAGGAAAAAAAACTCTAGACCACCTTTACTCCACACACAGAGACGCATACAAAGCTCTCCCTCGCCCTCCATTTGGCAAATTTGACCATAACTCAATCCTCCTGATTCCTGCTTATAAGCAAAACCTAAAGCAGGAAGCACCAGTGACTCGGTTAATAAAAAAGTGGTCAGATGACGCAGATGCTAAGCTACAGGACTGTAGCTTAGCAAGCAACACTGAAGCATGCATGAGAGCACCAGCTGTTCCGGATGACTATGTGATCACGCTCTCTGTAGCCGATGTAAGTAAGACTTTTAAGCAGGTCAACATTCACAAGGCCGCAATGCCAGATGGATTACCAGGACGTGTACTCCGAGCATGTACTGACCAACTGGCAAGTGTCTTCACTGACATTTTCAACATGTCCCTGACTGAGTCTGTAATACCAACATGTTTCAAGCAGACCACCATAGTCCCCGTGCCCAAGGACAATGAGATAACCTGCCTAAATGACTACCGACCCGTAGCACTGACGTCTGTAGCCATGAAGTGCTTTAAAAGGCTGGTCATGGCTCACATCAACACCATTATCCCAGAAACCCTAGACCCACTCCTATTTGCATACCGCCCCAACAGATCCACAGATGATGCAATCTCTATTGCACTCCACACTGCCCTTTCCCACTTGGACAAGAGGAACACCTACGTGAGAATGCTATTCATTGACTACAGCTCAGCATTCAACACCATAGTGCCCTCAAAGCTCATCACTAAGCTAAGGATCCTGGGACTAAACACCTCCCTCTGCAACTGGATCCTGGACTTCCTGACGGGCCGCCCCCAGGTGGTAAGTGTAGGTAACAACACATCTGCCACACTGATCCTCAACACAGGGGCCCCTCAGGGGTGCGTGCTCAGTCCCCTCCTGTACTCCCTGTTCACCCATGACTGCATGGCCAGGCACGACTCCAACACCATCATTAAGTTTGCCGACGACACAACAGTGGTAGGCCTGATCACCGACAACGATGAGACAGCCTATAGGGAGGAGGTCAGAGACCTGGCCGTGTGGTGCCAGGATAACAACCTCTCCCTCAACGTGACCAAGACAAAGGAGATGATTGTGGACTACAGGAAAAAAAAGAGGACTGAGCACGCCCCCATTCTCATCGACGGGCTGTAGTGAACAGGTTGAGAGCTTCAAGTTCCTTGGTGTCCACATCACCAACGAACTATCATGGTCCAAACACACCAAGACAGTCGTGAAGAGGGCACGACAAAGCCTATTCCCCCTCAGGAGACTGAAAAGATTTGGCATGGGTCCTCAGATCCTCAAAAAATTATAAAGCTGCACCATCGAGAGCATCCTGACTGGTTGCATCACTGCCTGGTATGGCAACTGCTTGGCCTCCGACCGCAAGGCACTACAGAGGGTAGTGCGTATGGCCCAGTACATCACTGGGGCCAAGCTTCCTGCCATCCAGGACCTCTATACCAGGCGGTGTCAGAGGAAGGCCCTCAAAATTGTCAAAGACTCCAGCTACCCTAGTCATAGATTGGTCTCTCTGCTACCGCACGGCAAGCGGTACCGGAGTGCCAAGTCTAGGTCCAAAATACTTCTCAACAGCTTCTACCCCCAAGCCATAAGACTCCTGAACAGCTAATCATGGCTACCCGGACTATTTGCACTGCCCCCCACCCCATATTTTTACGCTGCTGCTACTCTGTTAATTATTTATGCATTGTCACTTTAACTCTACCCACATGTACATATTACTTCAACTACCTCAACTAGCCGGTGCCCCCGCACATTGACTCTGCACCGGTACCCCCCTGTATATATAGCCTCCCTACTGTTATTTTATTTTACTTCTGCTCTTTTTTTTCTCAACACTTTTTTGTTGTTGTTTTATTTCACTTTTTTTATTAAAAATAAATGCACTGTTGGTTAAGGGCTGTAAGTAAGCATTTCACTGTAATGACTGCACTTGATGTATTCGGCGCATGTGGCCAATACAATTTGATTTGATTTGATTTGATTTGACCAAGAGAGGTCACCAGTGGGTGGATGTAGAAACTGTGGAGGACACTACACCATGAGAGGTCACCAGTGGGTGGATGTAGTAACTGTTGAGGACACTACACCATGAGAGGTCACCAGTGGGTGGATGTAGTAACTGTTGAGGACACTACACCATGAGAGGTCACCAGTGGGTGGATGTAGTAACTGTGGAGGACACTACACCATGAGAGGTCACCAGTGGGTGGATGTAGTAACTGTGGAGGACACTACACCATGAGAGGTCACCAGTGGGTGGATGTAGTAACTGTTGAGGACACTACACCATGAGAGGTCACCAGTGGGTGGATGTAGTAACTGTTGAGGACACTACACCATGAGAGGTCACCAGTGGGTGGATCACTCTCACAATGCTTCTTATAAAAACACTCGTATTCCAAAGGCCTTGTATAGATGAGAGGGGGGGCAGGTAGCTTAGTGGGTAAGAGCGTTGTGCCAGTAACCGAAAGGTCGCTGGTTCTAATCCCTGAGCCGACTAGGTGAAAAATCTGTCGATGTGCCCTTAAACAAGGCACTTAACCTTAATTGCTCATGTAAGTCGCTCTGGATAAGAGTGTCTGCTAAATAATGTTATTTAATTTTTTTATTTTATTTAGATGACATACAGTACATTCACTTTGTATGTGTCTATGGTGTTTAAGCTCCAAGCTGATATTTTTAGATTACATTGAAATCTACATAGACCTGGCCTTTATGGTTGTATACAATGTACCGTAACTTCTACCTGGCTAACTACAGGAGTTTCTTACACCTGTTTCTCCTTGTTCCTTTGAAGGTTTTAGGCAAGAGTTGCCCACGTTGTGACAAATGCATATTCCTTCAAAGCAATCAGATATCTGACTATTTACAAGATCTATTCATATTCATCTATAAAGGTTGCACAACCAAGAGGAGCCAACGACACCAGCACTGAGTCGTCAGTCAGTGTTTATTCCCAAATTCCAAACTGTGTCACAACACACACTGATGTCTCTATTTTCAAAGCAGTGAAATTCCAGTTCTGGAAGTTTTCTCACTCTGCATTTGCAACCAAATTATTTTCCCATGAATAGAAACAGAAACAGGAAACAGCAAACATCAAAACAGGCCAGCCTACACCAAGCCCAACACAGGCTAGCCTACGCAAAGCCCAACACAGGCTAGCCTACACCAAGCCCAACACAGGCTAGCCTATACCAAGCCCAACACAGGCTAGCCTACACCAAGCCCAACACAGGCTAGCCTATACCAAGCCCAACACAGGCTAGCCTACACCAAGCCCAACACAGGCTAGCCTATACCAAGCCCAACACAGGCTAGCCTACACCAAGCCCAACACAGGCTAGCCTACACCAAGCCCAACACAGACTAGCCTACACCAAGCCCAACACAGGCTAGCCTACACCAAGTCCAGCACAGGCTAGCCTACACCAAGCCCAACACAGGCTAGCCTACACCAAGCCCAACAAAGGCTAGCCTACACCAAGCCCAACACAGGCTAGCCTACACCAAGCCCAACACAGGCTAGCCTACACCAAGCCCAGCACAGGCTAGCCTACACCAAGCCCAACACAGGCTAGTCTACACCAAGCCTAACACAGGCTAGCCTACACCAAGCCCAGCACAGGCTAGTACATATTCTGGTGTTCTATCAAGCATACAATGACATCTGAGGGAAAGATACATTGTTTGTTTTGTCGAAGTAACTTCTTTGTTGTTGTAACAATAGACATTGTAGTTGAGTAATTTGATCAAAATGACCTTTATTTTAATCTAAGTTTCTCCTGAGACATAATTGCAACTTATCCATACAACCAGAGGGTGGAGGGGACCTGTATCAGTGATTTTGAGTGACAGATCATCTGCACAGATATGACTCCCCGATGTACTCACCCCATATTGTACTTTTAATTACCTTATTTGGTATACAAAGTCTGCCAATGGTATACATATTTGATAGAACTGCAATACAGAATTCAGCTTTAGGGGGCCTCCAAACAAAAACGATTAAAGGGCAGTGGCTAATCCAAATACTTCCCATTCAAGCCTATGGAGCTTTTATGAACATTTAAAATGGCTCTAGTTCAAAAAGTATAAATGGTATCAAAAAGCTGTATACAAGCAACCTATTCCAGACCGGTCTACACGTTGTAGAGTTTTTGAATGGCGTTCCTAGCTTAACAGGTTGAATACTGAAATAATTACCATTCAAGTCTATGGCCATTGACATGCATTGGGATTCATGCAAATATGGTTGTAGTGTGAAAAGTATGAGTAGTATAAAAACATTATTATTTTTTTAAGCACATTGTTGATGCTCAGCGTGCAAGTTTTAAAGTTGTGTCAGTAGCTTTTACGGTTTTGGCTACAGGTGGCAGCAGGAGGCAAATAATAATAATAATAATAATAGGGCTCGGCTCAGAGGTGCTGGGGGATGGAATGGACGGCCCCAACTCTGGACGTCCGCGGGTGGCCAGCAGGGTATCCAGACGGATTGACATGTCCACCAGCTGGTCGAAGGTGAGATTGGTGTCCCTGCAGGCCAACTCTCGTCGAACGTCCTCACGCAGGCTACACCGATAGTGGTCGATGAGGGCCCTCTCATTCCACCCCGCATCCGCCGCTAGAGTCCGGAAGTCCAGGGCAAACTCCTGTGCGCTCCTCTTCCCCTGTCGAAGGTGGAACAGACGCTCTCCCGCCGCTTTACCCTCAGGGGGATGATCGAAAACAGCCCTGAAGCGGCGGGAGAACTCCGCGTAGCTGATGGTGGCGGCGTCTATTCCCCTCCATTCGGCATTGGCCCACTCCAACGCCTTGCCGGAGAGACAGGAGATGAGGGCGGAAACGCTCTCGTATCCCGAGGGCGCCAGGTGTATGGTCGCCAGGTAGAGCTCCACTTGAAGGAGGAACCCCTGACACCCGGCTGCGGTGCCATCATATGCCCTTGGGAGCGAGAGCCGAATGCCACTGGACTCCGGAGCTGGTATGGTGGGGCTGGCCGATGGTGGTGGTAAGGTAGGAGGAGGTGTGGGCAAACCTCCTCTCTCCTATCGGCGCAGGGTGTCCATGACCTCCTGCATGGCGGATCCGAGTTGCTGGATCCTGGTGTCCTGGTAGCTGACCCGGTCCTCCAGCGACTCGGTTCCCGCCGTTGCTCCTGCTGACTCCATAGTAAAAGGTGTGTTATTCTGTAACGGTATACTTGTGGATGTGGTGGTGAAGTCAGGCGCAGGACACAGCGGATAAGTCAAAACGACTTTACTTGACTCAATGACACAATTCAAAAATAAATGGCCTCGAACACACAGGAGGCGATAACCTACGCGCAACGCGTAAAACACTAATGCACAAAATATACCAAAAAGACAAACGACAGGCGGACAATAACACACAACTACAAAACATAACACAGTGAAACTTATAGGTGACATAATCAGGACAGAATACGAAACAGGTGCACTAAACTAGACATGACCAAACAAACATCGAAACATCCAACGGTGGCAGCTAGTACTCCGGGGACGACGAACGCCGAAGCCTGCCCGAACAAGGAGGAGGAGCAGCCTCGGCAGTGTTCGTGACAGCATGACACAAGTAATTTTTCCAACAAGTGTTTACAGACAGATTATTTCACTTATAATTCACTGTATCACAATTCCAGTTGACTGTGCCTTTAAACAGCTTGGAAAATTCCAGAAAATGATGTAATGGCTTTAGAAGCTTCTGATAGGCTAATTGACATCATTTGAGTCAATTGGAGATGTACCTGTGGATGTATTTCAAGGCCTACCTTCAAACTCAGTGCCTCTTTGCTTGACTTCATGGGAAAATCAAAAGAAATCTGCCAAGACCTCCGAAAATAAATTGTAGACCTCCACAAGTCTGGTTCATCCTTGGGAGCAATTTCCAAACACCTGAAGGTACCACGTTCATCTGTTCAAACAATAGTACGCAAGTATAAACATCATGGGACCATGCAGCTGTCATACCGCTCAGGAAGGAGTCTCCTAGAGATGCAAATCAATCCCAGAACGACAGCAAAGGACCTTGTGAAGATGCTGGAGGAAACAGGTACAAAAGTATCTATATCCACAGTAAAACGAGTCCTATATCGACATATCCTGAAAGGCCGCTCAGCAAGGAAGAAGACACTGCTCCAAAACTGCCATAAAAAAGCCAGACTATGGTTTGCAACTGCACATGGGGACAAAGATCATACTTTTTGGAGAAATGTCCTCTGGTCTGATGAAACAAAAATAGAACTGTTTGGCCATAATGACCATCGTTATGTTTGGAGGAAAAAGGGGGACGCTTGCAAGCCGAAGAACACCATCCCAACCGTGAAGCATGGGGGTGGCGGCATCATGCTGTGGGGGTGCTTTGCTTCAGGAGGGACTGGTGCACTTCACAAAATAGATGGCATCATGAGGAAGTAAAATTATGTGGATATATTGAAGCAACATCTCAAGACATCAGTCAGGAAGTTAAAGCTTGGTCGCAAATGGGTTTTCCAAATGTACAATGACCCCAAGCATACTTCCAAAGTTGTGGCAAAATGGCTTAAGGACAACAAAGTCAAGGTATTGGAGTGGCCATCACAAGGCCCTGACCTCAATCCTATAGAACATTTGTGGGCAGAACTGAAAAAGCGTGTGCGAGCAAGGAGGCCTACAAACCTGACTCAGTTACACCAGCTCTGTCAGGAGGAATGGGCCAAAATTCACCCAACTTATTGTGGGAAGCTTGTGGAAGGCTACCCAAACTGTTTGACCCAAGTTAAGCAATTTAAAGGCAATGCTACTAAATACTAATTGAGTGTATGTAAACTTCTGACCCACTGGGAATGTGATGAAATAAATAAAAGCTTAAATAAATAATTCTCTCTACTATTATTCTGACATTTCACATTCTTAAAATAAAGTGGTGATCCTAACTGACCTAAGACAGGGATTTTTTACTAGGACTAAATGTCAGGAATTGTGAAAAACAGAGTTTAAATGTATTTGGCTAAGGAGTATGTAAACTTCCGACTTCAACTGTATGTCTCAGGCAAGGTTAATCAGTCATTCCACAAGCATGAATTACCAAACCATCACCCACCTGAAAGTTCAATACCTGTACGTAGGTCATATAGTAAATGCACATAGCATGAGAAACGATGAGACGAGACAGCGCACTTTGTTTTATGGCACCTATTATTAAGTTATCAGAGTGGATTGAATATGTATGAGTTAAGGAACTGTATCGGCGTTTATCAGGCCTCACAACGCCTGGGGAAGATCCCAGTTATCCAGTGCTGAAATAGATGGGCTGTGCTCTGGCTGTAATGATTTGTCATCAGGGATCATTCTTCTGCTTCTGCAGACACCCTGCCTCTGATTTGGTAATTAGCTGAGGGATTGGGATGGAGAAATGTAAACACTACCTATGAACAAATCTATAATTCACAGAGAGAGCTATGGATGCAAGGACTTTCCATCCATGTGATGAAAATGATAGTTTTACCATGTTTTGAGGCTATACGGTGCATTGTACAGGAACTTGTATTCTGATTCGGCCTTTTGTTTTTGTGTTTTCTGTAAGGCTTCACTGAAGGATCCTGACTATGTGTCCCAGAAGCTCAACACACTCAATACAGAGACCAACGACTGCTTGCTCACACCAAAGGATAATACTCTTCCCCCTCTACCAGAGACCAGAACCAAGAAAACATGGGTGGTCAAACAATTAGTACAGAGGAAAAGATACAGAAAGAAAGGCTAAATATACTGTTAGGCTCTACAGTGAATGCACAGAGTGGGGCCACATTATTTATCACATCGTCACTGAGGATGAGACTAAGAGTGATGTTACAGTGGCTTGCGAAAGTATTCATCCCCCTTGGCATTTTTCCTATTTTGTTGCCTTACAACCTGGAATTCAAATGGATTTTTTGGGGTGTTTGTATCATTTGATTTACACAACATGCCTACCACTTTGAAGATGCAAAATCATTTTTTGGTGAAACAAACAAGAAATAAGACAAAAAAACAGAACACTTGAGAGTGCATAACTATTCACCCCCCCCAAATTCAATACTTTGTAAAGCCACCTTTTGCATCACTTACAGCTGCAAGTCTCTTGGGGTATGTCTCTATAAGCTTGGCACATCTAGCCACTGGGATTGTTGCTCATTCTTCAAGGCAAAACTGCTCCAGCTCCTTCAAGTTGGATGGGTTCCGCTGGTGTACAGCATTCTTTAAGTCAAACCACAGATTCTCAATTGGATTGAGGTCTGGGCTTTGACTAGGCCATTCCAAGACATTTAAATGTTTCCCCTTAAACCACCAAGTGTTGCTTTAGCAGTATCCTTAGGGTTATTGTCCTGCTGGAAGGTGAACCTCCGTCCCAGTCTCAAATCTCTGGAAGACTGAAACAGGTTTCCCTCAAGAATTTCCCTGTATTTACCGCAAGTCATCATTCCTTCAATTCTGACCAGTTTCCCAGTCCCTGCCGATTAAAAACATCCCCACAGCATGATGCTGCCACCACCATGCTTCACTGTGAGGATGGTGTTCTCGGGGTGATGAGAGGTGTTGGGTTTGCGCCAGACGTAGCGTTTTCCTTGATGGACAAAAAGCTCAATTTTAGTCTCATCTGACCAGAGTACCTTCTTCCATATGTTTGGGGAGTCTCCCACATGCCTTTTGGCAAACACCAAATGTGTTTGCTTATTTTTTTCTTTAAACAATGGTTTTTTTCTGGCCACTCTTCTGTAAAGCCCAGCTCTGTGGAGTGTACGGCTTAAAGTGGTCCTATGGACAGATACTCCAATCTCCACTGTGGAGCTTTGCAGCTCCTTCAGGGTTATCTTTGGTCTCTTTGTTGCCTCTCTGATTAATGCTCTCCTTGCCTGGTCCATGAGTTTTGGTGTTTGGCCATCTCTTGGCAGGTTTGTTGTTGTGGTGCCATATTCTTTCCATTTTTTAATAATGGATTTAATGGTGCTCCGTGGGATGTTCAAAGTTTCTGATAATTTTATTATAGCCCAACCATGATCTGTACTTCTCCACCACCATGCACGCACCACTTTTCCGTAATTTATTTGGTAGAATGTTTTGAAACAAGTAATTTTTTTCATTTCACTTCACCAATTTGGACTATTTTGTGTATGTCCATTATATGAAATCCAAATAAAAATCTGTTTAAATTACAGGTTGTAATGTAATAAAATAGGAAAAACACCAAGGGGGATGAATACTTTTGCAAGGCACTGTAATGGATTTAATGATGCTCCGTGGGATGTTCAAAGTTTCTGATATTTTTGTAATAACCCAACCCTGATCTATACTTCTCCACCACCTTCTCCCTGACCTGTTTGGAGAGCTCCTTGGTCTTCATGGTGCCGCTTGCTTGGTGGTGCCCCTTGCTTAGTGGTGTTGCAGACTCTGGGGCCTTTCAGAACAGGTGTATATACAGTGGGAAGAACAAGTATTTGATACACTGCCGATTTTGCAGGTTTTCCTACTTACAAAGCATGTAGAGTCTGTCATTTTTAACATAGGTACACTTCAACTGTGAGAGACGGAATCTAAAACAAAAATCCAGAAAATCACATAGTATGATTTTTAAGTAATTCATTTGCATTTTATTGCATGACATAAGTATTTGATACATCAGAAAAGCAGAACTTAATATTTGGTACAGAAACCTTTGTTTGCAATTACAGAGATCATACATTTCCTGTAGGTCTTGACCAGGTTTGCACACACTGCAGCAGGGATTTTGGCCCACTCCTCCATACAGACCTTCTCCAGATCCTTCAGGTTTCGGGGCTGTCGCTGGGCAATTCGGACTTTCAGCTCCCTCCAAAGATTTTCTATTGGGTTCAGGTCTGGAGACTGGCTAGGCCACTCCAGGACCTTGAGATGCTTCTTACGGAGCCACTACTTAGTTGCCCTGGCTGTGTGTTTCGGGTCGTTGTCATGCTGGAAGACCCAGCCACGACCCATCTTCAATGCTCTTACTGAGGGAAGGAGGTTGTTGGCCAAGATCTCGCGATACATGGCCCCATCCATCCTCCCCTCAATACGGTGCAGTCATCCTTTCTCCTTTGCAGAAAAGCATCCCCAAAGAATGATGTTTCCACCTCCATGCTTCATGGTTGGGATGGTGTTCTTGGGGTTGTACTCATCCTTCTTCTTCCTCCAAACACGGCGAATGGAGTTTACATCAAAAAGCTCTATTTTTGTCTCATCAGACCACATGACCTTCTCCCATTCCTCCTCTGGATCATCCAGATGGTCATTGGCAAACTTCAGACGGGCCTGGACATGCGCTGGCTTGAGCAGGGGGACTTTGCGCTGCAGGATTTTAATCCATGACGGCGTAGTGTGTTACTAATGGTTTTCTTTGAGACTGTGTGTCAATAGTCCTTCTCTCCATCGATGTCTTCAGTTATAGGTCGGGTGAGGTCGTCGGGTAAGCTTGGGCAAGCTTGGCTTTATACATAGTTTGGGCTTTGTCGAGTAAGGCTAAAACTATGTATTTAGATTGTAGTTAGGTATTGTAGGAAGTTATCGTGGGTTGTTGTATGTAATTATTGTAGGTTAGTATTGTATTCGGCTGAGCACGAAGCTAGCTGTATTCGGCTGAAGCTAGAAGCTAGCTGGCTAACCCACCACCTGGACTAGCTGGCGGATAGCTACTGGCAACTATTAGCAACGGTATAGTTGTTTCACGCCTGAGAGTGCCTGTAATTACGCCAGCTGGCTGCCTACAATAGTTACATACAATAATTGCCTACCATTCAGCTGTTTTCTACCATTCAGCTGTTTTCTAACCTCATTGTCTGAACCGTTAACGCTAACTGGTAAACAATAGCTGGAACGACCGAGCGAGCAGACGCGAACTGGCTGAGTCAATTCAGTGACTAGCTTTGCACTTGGCTAGCTAACAGTAGCTGCTAGGGGTAAGTCATAACCTACATATGTATTTAGATTGTAGTTAGGTATTGTTCGTAGTTATCGTGGGTTGTTGTATGTAATTATTGTAGGTTAGTATTGTATTCGGCGGCGCCGGGCGTAGCACGAAGCTAGCTGGCTAACCCTCCACCTGGACTAGCTGGCGAGTAGCAATTAGCAACGGTATAGTTATTTCACGCCTGGGAGTGCCTGTGGTTACGCCAGCTGGCTGCCTACAATGATTACATACAATAATTGCCTACCATTCAGCTGTTTTCTAACCTCATGTCTGAACCGTTAACGTTAGGTAGCAAGTGGCTACTGTGCTTGAAATTTAGCTAGCTTGTTGCTACCTGGATAGCTACTAGTAAACAATAGCTGGACGACCTAGCGAACAGACGCGAACTGGCTGAGTCAATTCAGTGGCTAGCTTCGCACTTGGCTAGCTAACAGTAGCTGCTAGGGTAAGTCATAACCTACATTTATGTTTTGTTTTTACATATTGATAGCCGAGTCGTTCAGGGAATTCGGGACATGGGTGACTAGTTAACGTTAGTTTGGCTCTCTCTGTGTGTTCGTGCTGCGCCTAGTTAGCTAGCTGAGTTAGTCTATTCATAGAAACATTGAACCGCTGTAGTTTACAACAATTATAGTTTCTGAGGTGGAAGTTGGGAGAGTCATATTTGGGAGTTGTGGTGAGGGAGGCCCGCTCTCTCCTTTCCCAGATGTTTAGTTCATTTCATTCCGATCTCCTCTGCATTATTGTAGCCATTTGCTGCAGCCTGTCAACTATGCCTCTGCCTATCCCTGTTCTCTCCTCTCCGCACAGGCTACACAAACGCCTCACACCGCGTGGCTGCTGCGTCTCTAACCTGGTGGTCCCTGCACGCACAACTCACCTGGAGTTCCAGGTCTCAGGCAGCCTCTGGAACTGCCGTTCTGCTGCCAACAAGGCAGACTTCATCCCAGCCTATGCTACCCTCCAATCCCTCGACTTCTTGGCGCTGACGGAAACATGGATTACCACTGAAAACACTGCTACTCCTACTGCTCTCTCCTCGTCTGACCATGTGTTCTCGCATACCTCGAGAGCATCTGGTCAGCGGGGTGGTGTCACAGGAATCCTCATATCTCCCAAGTGGACATTCTAAATTTTTCCCCTAACCCATCTGTCTATCTCCTCATTTGAATTCCATGCTGTCACAGTCACTAGCCCATTTAAGCTTAATATCCTTGTCATCTATCGCCCTCCAGGTTCCCTTGGAGAGTTCATCAATGAGCTTGACGCCTTGATAAGCTCCTTTCCTGAGGATGGCTCACCCCTCACAGTTTTGGGGGATTTCAACCTCCCTACGTCTACATTTGACTCATTTCTCTCTGCCTCCTTCTTTCCACTCCTCTCCTCTTTTGACCTCACCCTCTCACCGTCCCCCCCTACTCACAAGGCAGGCAATACGCTTGAACTCATCTTTACTAGATGCTGCTCTTCTACTAATCTCACTGCAACTCCCCTCCATGTCTCCGACCACTACTTTGTATCCTTTTCTCTCTCGCTCTCCTCCAACACTACTCACTCTGCCCCTACACAGATGGTAATGCGCCGCCGCAACCTTCGCTCTCTCTCTCCCACTACTCTCTCCTCTTCCATCCTATCATCTCTTCCCTCTGCTCAATCCTTCTCCCTCCAATCTCCTGATTCTGCCTCCTCAACCCTCCTCTCCTCCCTTTCTGCATCCTTTGACTCTCTGTGTCCCCTATCCTCCCGGCCGGCTCGGTCCATTTTCTTCATCTGTTTCTGCTGCTAAGGCCACTTTCTACCACTCTAAATTCCAAGCATCTGCCTCTAACCCTAGGAAGCTCTTTGCCACATTCTCCTCCCTGCTGAATCCCCCCTCTCTGTGGATGACTGTGACTTGTGACTGCAGGCCGCCCAACAACCTGCCCGCTTGACCCCATCCCCTCCTCTCTTCTCCAGACCATCTCCGGTGACCTTCTCCCCTACCTCACCTCGCTGATCAACTCATCCTTGACCGCTGGCCATGTCCCTTCCGTCTTCAAGAGAGCGAGAGTTGCACCCCTTCTCAAAAAACCAACACTCGATCCCACTGATGTCAACAACTACAGACCAGTATCCCTTCTTTCTTTTCTTTCCAAAACTATTGAGCGTGCCGTCTTTAGCCAACTCTCTTGCTATCTCTCTCAGAATGACCTTCTTGATCCAAACCAGTCAGGTTTCAGGACTGGTCATTCAACTGAGACTGCTCTTCTCTGTGTCACGGAGGCTCTCCGCACTGCTAAAGCTAACACTCTCTCCTCTGCTCTTGTCCTTCTAGACCTGTCTGCTGCCTTTGATACTGTGAACCATCAGATCCTCCTCTCCACCCTCTCCGAGCTGGGCATCTCCGGCGCGGCTCACTCCTGGATTACGTCCCTACCTGACCGGTCGCTCCTACCAAGTGGCGTGGCGAGAAGCTGTCTCCGCACCACGTGCTCTCACCACTGGTGTCCCCCAGGGCTCAGTTCTAGGCCCTCTCCTATTCTCCCTATACACCAAGTCACTTGGCTCTGTCATATCCTCACATGGCCTCTCCTATCATTGCTACGCTGACGATACACAACTAATCTTCTCCTTTCCCCCTTCTGATAACCAGGTGGAGAATCGCATCTCTGCATGTCTGGCAGCCATATCAGTATGGATGACGGATCACCACCTCAAGCTGAACCTTGGCAAGACGGAGCTGCTCTTCCTCCCGGGGAAGGACTGCCCGTTCCATGATCTCGCCATCACGGTTGACAACTCCGTTGTGTCCTCCTCCCAGAGTGCGAATAGCCTTGGCGTGACCCTGGACAACACCCTGTCGTTCTCCGCTAACATCAAGGCGGTGACCCGATCCTGCAGGTTCATGCTCTACAACATTCGAGAGTACGACCCTGCCTTACACAGGAAGCGGCACAGGTCCTAATCCAGGCACTTGTCATCTCCCGTCTGGATTACTGCAACTCGCTGTTGGCTGGGCTCCCTGCCTGTGCCATTAAACCCCTACAACTCATCCAGAATGCCGCAGCCCGTCTGGTGTTCAACCTTCCCAAGTTCTCTCACGTCACCCCCGCTCCTCCGCACACTCCACTGGCTTCCAGTTGAAGCTCGCATCTGTTACAAGACCATGGTG
This sequence comes from Coregonus clupeaformis, assembly GCF_020615455.1. NCBI lineage: Eukaryota > Metazoa > Chordata > Actinopteri > Salmoniformes > Salmonidae > Coregonus > Coregonus clupeaformis. The sequence goes on from NC_059212.1 coordinate 56,361,781, forward strand.
CTTGCCTATGGAGCTGTGAGGGGAACGGCACCTCCGTACCTTCAGGCTCTGATCAGTCCCTACACCCAAACGAGGGCATTGCGTTCATCCACCTCTGGCCTGCTGGCTCCCTTCCTCTGTGGAAGCATAGTTCCCGCTCAGCCCAGTCAAAACTGTTCGCTGCTCTGGCACCCCAATGGTGGAACAAGCTCCCTCACGACGCCAGGACAGCGGAGTCACTCACCACCTTCCGGAGACATTTGAAACCCCACCTCTTTAAGGAATACCTGGGATAGGATAAAGTAATCCTTCTACCCCCCCCTAAAAAAAAAAAAAAAATAATAATAATAATAATAATTGTGAAGTGGTTATCCCACTGGCTATAGGGTGAATGCACCAATTTGTAAGTCGCTCTGGATAAGAGCGTCTGCTAAATGACGTAAATGTAAATGTAAATGGTCCCAGCTCTCTTCAGATCATTGACCAGGTCCTGCCATGTAGTTCTGGGCTGATCCCTCACCTTCCTCATGATCATTGATGCCCCACGAGGTGAGATCTTGCATGGAGCCCCAGACCGAGGGTGATTGACCGTCATCTTGAACTTCTTCCATTTTCTAATAATTGCGCCAACAGTTGTTGCCTTCTCACCAAGCTGCTTGCCTATTGTCCTGTAGCCCATCCCAGCCTTGTGCAGGTCTACAATTTTATCCCTGATGTCCAGACGTCCGGTCTTGTGGAGAGGTTGGAGTCTGTTTGATTGAGTGTGTGGACAGGTGTCTTTTATACAGGTAACGAGTTCAAACAGGTGCAGTTAATACAGGTAATGAGTGGAGAACAGGAGGGCTTCTTAAAGAAAAACTAACAGGTCTGTGCGAGCCGGAATTCTTACTGGTTGGTAGGTGATCAAATACTTATGTCATGCAATAAAATGCAAATTAATTACTTAAAAATCATGCAATGTGATTTTCTGGATTTTTGTTTTAGATTCCGTCTCTCACAGTTGAAGTGTACCTATGATAAAAAATTACAGACCTCTACATGCTTTGTAAGTAGGAAAACCTGCAAAATCGGCAGTGTATCAAATACTTGTTCTCCCCACTGTATACTGAGATCATGTGACAGATCATGTGACACTTAGATTGCACACAGGTGTACTTTACTTAACTAATTATGTGACTTCTGAAGGTAATTGGTTGCACCATATCTTATTTAGGTGCTTCATAGCAAAGTGGTGAATACATATGCTTGCACCACTTTTCTGTTATTTATTTATTTGAATTTTTTGAAACAAGTTATTTTTTTCATTTCACTTCACCAATTTGGACTATTTTGTGTATGTCCATTACATGAAATCCAAATAACAATCCATTTAAATTACAGGTTGTAATGCAACAAATAGGAAAAACGCCAAGGGGGATGAATACTTTGGCATGGCACTGTATAATAAGTAATACGTTTCATAAATGGGAAGTAAGAGAGGCTTACTCCAGTTGCATGTTGTCTGACCATGAACAGATCAGAGAGATGCGACAGCACTTCAGTGATGTGAAGGAAAATGCAGACAACCTGATTGGTCAGAGAGTCCTTCACAATGCCACAGTGATGATTCCTATGAGACCGTTTCAGTATATAATTACTACTGAATTATATACCAGAATACAGCATTTACTTAGGTTCCATCTGAATCTAAAATGGAGATTAATGTTGCATTCAGTGAACCACACCATGATGAAAAAATAACAATTTATTATAAAAATAGATACAATATTATTTATTGTACTGAACATTTGCATCACACCACTGAGTACTGTACTTTCCACACTCAAACAGTAACTAAAGAAGCCTTGTGTCATGTCTGTCATCAGCCAATCAGATGATGATCTTCAGGCTGCCATCCTTTTGGTCCTTAGTAAGAAAATAATAGAGTACATTATAGTTAACCATAGCCTACAGTTTATTACAATGCTATTCATGACCTTCACAATGAGAGAACAATGCATGTATTTCATTGTATTTTGAGTTTACACGTTTTTCTGTATTCTTCAGTTACAGCAAAATAATATTATGACATATAATAAAATACAACTAATTAAGCTTACTTGATGTGTTTAATGGCATCCTGTACCCACTGCTGGTTGGGGTCGGCACAGACAGGTCTGTCCCAATCCCTTTTCACAGTGGTGAATCTATGAGAGAGAGGAGAGAATGATTTAGAAACATTGACATTCCTTACATCACTTTCAACAATCAATCCCTAAATGTGCCTTGTAGCCCTTTCCTGCAGTCAAATCACCTAGTTGCCTCATGAGTGAAATGTTATTAATATCTTTCATAATTTCATAATTAATAACAATTAAAGCAGCCGACAATCTGGTGTTTCTATGTCAAACGTTTTTTGTCATATTTCAGTCTTCTGTGATGTATATAAAGTGTAATACTGGGACACAAACTCAAAATGTAATACATTTCAACTCTATATCTGACATGGTACAGGTGTCTTCTTTTTTTTAAGCCTATAATGTGTGTGAGATGTATACTGTTGTTTCCATGTAGATTTGTTTAAGACCACAAAGAAACACTCTGTGTGACCTCTGATTTACTGTAGCCCACTGCAGTAAAAGATTCACTTGAACATTCAGAAAATGATCTCTTCTAAAAAAAATATTAGAAAACAGGAAAGAACTGAATGATACATCTGCTCTTCCTAGTTGTAGTTAGTTTGTAATGCTCTCTACCATAGTTAATGGGAGGAATAAGCACGCAAAAAGCCTGTTTCTTCTGTTTAAAGACTTGATATAGCTGTGTACTTACATCACAGCCTTGATGTTACATCTCCCTCTGATATGTTGGATTGCGTACTCTCTCAGCCTCATCTTGGGGATGGGGTCCTTTTGGTATTCTGTGCAGCATTTTGTGTTCTGTGCGTTCTTGTGCATATCTATTTTCAGAGGACCTGTACAACACAAACATCACAGATATTAAGACATACGTTAAGATAAGACAAAAATACAATTATCATTTTAAAAGTAAAACTAGGTGGGAAACTCAAGAGAGTAGCTTAAACTTGACTAAGCCCACATTGATGGCAGTGAACAGCACATTAGATGACAGTTCATGTCCTACTTACTAGTTTCACCCAGAGTCATCAGTGCCACCAGCAGCAGGAGCAGAGTAGAGAGAGTCACAGCAAGCTTTGACATCTTGTCAGGTTCAGAGGTCTAGGCAGGCAGTGAAGTTCAGCAGATACCTGGAACTGTCATCAGAATGAGATACCAAGATTATCTGGCATTGTAGTTTAAATACTTTCACAGTTGGAAATATGATGCCCTTTTCTGGACTGCAGATCCAGCGGTTGAGGAACAAGCTGGAAACTTCCGTCTTGACATGTATTTGGGTCAGGGAAGTACGACACACAGGCCGCATTGTTGGTATCTTGGTAAACCCCCTTCCACTCTGGGCCCGCATCAAGAATTTACGGCAACTATACGTTGATGCGTGTCAGCAAAATTTTAAGGAAGATGTTATCATTGTATAATAGAGGATTATATAACGTTGGGATTGTGTGACAATGTGATGTGATATACAAGTAGCCTTAAAACTAAGTTTGAGTATTCAATTCTAACACAATAAGTCCATTGTGATTAGAAGGCCTATGTAGGATTACAGTGCCTTCAGAAAGTATTCATACCCCTTGACTTATTCCACATTTTGTTGTGTTACAGCCTGAATTCAAAATGGATTCAATCGTTTTTTTCCTCACCCATCTACATAGAATACCCCATAAAGAAGAAGTGAAAACATGTTTTTAGAAATGTTTGCAAATGTATTGAACATGAAATACAGAAATACCTCATTTACATAAGTATTCACACCCCTGTGTCAATACATGTTAGAATCCCGTTTGGCAGCGATTACAGCTGTGAGTCTTTCTGGGTAAATTTTGCACACCTGGATTGTACAATATTTGCATTTTATTCTTTATAAAATTCTTCAAGCTCTGTCAAGTTGGTTGTTGATCATTGCTAGACAGCCATTTTCAAGTCTTGCCATATATTTTGAATCTGATTATAGTCAAAACTGTAACTAGGCCTCTCAGGAACATTCAACGTCGTCTTGTGTTTTAGGTTATTGTCCTGCTGAAAGATGAATTTGTCTCCCACTGTCTGTTGGAAAGCAGACTGAACCAGGTTTTCCTCTAGGATTTTGCCTGTGCTTACCTGTATTCTATTTCTTTTTGTCCCAAAAAACTCCCTAGTCCTTGCCGATAACAAACATACCCATATAGGGCTGTGGCGGTCACGAAATTACGTCAGCCGGTGATTGTCAAGCAAATAACTGTCGGTCTCACGGTAATTGACCGTTAATTGACAAACACATTTTGCATCTCCTGGCTTCCACACATAGCCTACAAGCCATTTAAAAAAGTCTAAAAAATCCATGTAATATAGCCTACACCTTAAATCCTTTATTTATTTTAGACAGGTCTAAAGAAGCATGATATGAAGAAAATGTAGTCTATTGCAGAAGAAAATAATAGCATACTCTGAGTTGTCCTCATGTTAGGTCCTGAAGTGGCTATGCTAAATGGCTGTGGGCCACACTAGTATATTTAGCAGGCAGGATTTGCTTAAAATTCCGTGGCATTATTTTATATTATTTTATAGTATGAAGAATACAATTGAACAAAGCTGAATAAAATAGAAATATTTTCTCCAAACGATTTGAGGGAGTGCGCACATGCGGCTATTCTGTGTTGAGTGGTTAACAAAGAAATAGGTACTCCTATATGCTTAATTTAGATTTATTAATGTAACTTTAGTTGTTCTACAAGTGTTGGGCTATATTCTTTGATTTTTAATACACTGTAAGGCCGCATGTTGAGACTCTAATGATGATTAGAAAAAAGTTGCTTGAAAGGCATGAGCTCTGCTTAGGTTTTTGCGCAGGCTGTACACACTACAATAGTAACCCATAACATGATGCAGCCACCACTATGCTTAAAAATATGAAGAGTGGTACTCAGTGATGTGTTGTATTGGATTTGCCACAAATGTAACGCTTCGTATTCAAGACATAAAGTGAATATCTTTGCTGCATCTTTTGCAGTTTTACTTTAATATTTTAATTCTGTCATTTAGGTTAGTATTGTGGAGTAACTACAATGTTTTTAATCCATCCTCAGGTTTCTCCTATCACAACCATTATTAAACCCTGTACCTTTTTTAAAGTCACAATTGGCCTCATGGTGAAATCCCTGAGCGGTTTCCTTCCTCTCCGGAAACTGAGTTAGAAAGGACGCCTGTATCTTTGTAGTGACTGGGTGTATTGATACACCATCCAAATTGTAATTAATAACCACCATGCTAAAAGGGATATTCAATGTGTGCTTTTTCTATTTTGACCCATCTACCAATAGGAGACCTTCTTTGCGAGGCATTGGAAAACCTCCCTGGTCTTTGTGGTTGAATCTGTGTTTGAAATTCACTACTCGACTGAGGGACCTTACAACCCTTTCTTAGGTCAGTTAGGATCACCACTTTATTTTAAGAATGTGAAATGTCAGAATAATAGTAGAGAGAATGATTTATTTAAGCTTTTATTCCTTTCATCACATTCCCAGTGGGTCAGAAGTTTACATACACTCAATTTGTATTTGGTAGCATTGCCTTTAAATTGTTTAACTTGGGTCAAACATTTTGGGTAGCCTTCCACAGGCTTCCCACAATAAGTTTGGTGAATTTTGGCCCATTCCTCCTGACAGAGCTGGTGTAACTGAGTCGGGTTTGAGGCCTCCTTGCTTGCACACGCTTTTTCAGTTCTCCCCACACATTTTCTATAGGGTTGAGGTCAGGTCTTTGTGATGGCCACTCCAATACCTTGACTTAGTTGTCCTTAAGCCATTTTGCCACAACTTTGGAAGTATGCTTGGGGTCATTGTCCATTTGGAAGACCCATTTACGACCAAGCTTTAACTTCCTGACTGATGTCTTGATGTTGCTTCAATATATCCACATAATTTTCCTTCCTCATGATGCCATCTATTTTGTGAAGTGCACCAGTTCTTCCTGCAGCAAAGCAACCCCACAGCATGATGCTGCCACCCCCGTGCTTCACGGTTGGGACGGTGTTCTTCGGCTTGCAAGCCACCCCCTTTTTCCTCCAAACATAACGATGGTCATTATGGCCAAACAGTTCTATTTTTGTTTCATCAGACCAGAGGACATTTCTCCAAAAAGTATGATCTTTGTCCCCATGTGCAGTTGCAAACCGTAGTCTGGCTTTTTCATGGCGGTTTTGGAGCAGTGGCTTCTTCCTTGCTGAACGGCCTTTCAGGTTATGTTGATATAGGACTCGTTTTACTGTGGATATTGATACTTCTGTACCTGTTTCCTCCAGCATCTTCACAAGGTCCTTTGCTGTTGTTCTGGGATTGATTTGCACTTTTCGCACCCAAGTACGTTAATCTCTAGGAGACAGAACGTGTCTCCTTCTTGAGCGGTATGACGGCTGCGTGGTCCCATGGTGTTTATACTTACTATTGTTTGTACAGATGAACGTGGTACCTTCAGGCGTTTGGAAATTGCTCCCAAGAATGAACCAGACTTGTGGAGGTCTACAATTGTTTTCCTGAGGTCTTGGCTGATTTCTTTAGATTTTCCCATGATGTCAAGCAAAGAGGCACTGAGTTTGAAGGTAGGCCTTGAAATACATCCACAGGTACACTTCCAATTGACTCAAATGAAAAAACAATAGAGTTTAATAAATAGAGTTAAGAAATTATTTAATAAATAAAATAAAGTACAAAATAAAATAAAAAGTAACACAATAAAATAACAATAATGAGGGGGTTCCGGTACAGAGTCAATGTGCGGGGGTACAGGTTAGACATTCTAGTATGACATTTTAGTGCATTTGAATCACCTCAGAATAAGTTGTGTTCAAACAGTCCTCCCTCTTGTTCTGTTCAAGAATCTTGTTTCCCTTTTTTGCTCATTGGGGAAAGTGATGGGGAAATTCTGCTTTGGTGTTAAGGCGTGGGTAGGAAAGCCCATTTCACCTCTCAGAGAATAAGTTTCCACCTGCACCAGGAGTATATATATGGCTCTGGTGATGAATAGGACCTCACACAGCCACTAAAGCTCTCTTTCTGAAGACAGCAACTCAGCTCAGCTCATCACTAACCACAGCACCACAGAAGAAGAGATGTCCCAGATCAGAGCTGCTGTGATAGTGCTGCTTGTGCTCCTGGCTGTGGGGCTGTTCACTACTGAGGCTTCTGCAGCTAAACAAGGTCAATATTCTGCTGTGACAGTTTGTCTTAGTCTATCTGTCTGTCTATCTGTATGCCTCTGTCTCCCTCTCTCCAAGTTTTTTGCTAATTGTGTTTTTTAATTCCTAAGCAAGATAACATTTCTTGTATTTTTTCCCAATAGGTTTTCCTAAAGGCTGCTGTACGCATTACTCCAAGGGAAAGATAGACATTCGTCTCATCCGTGGCTTTTCTGTACAGACAGTGAATGACGAGTGCAACATTGATGCTATCATGTGAGTGACTTTGGAAGGCCTAAAAGTAGAACTGTGCTTAGTATATCTGAGACAAATTGCAAGTAAAATGAAAAGATAAATTGTAATATATGTATTATTTCATTAATTTCAGTATATAATTAAGTATCAAATAATTTTATTACAGAAGTAATACAATTTGATAACTTGATATTATTTGCATTGATTCATTTGCAATGTGATATTGCATTGTGATATTATGAAGATGTAAGCCTATAAAGCACTAATGATTGACTGATGGTGTCTCTTCAACATGTTCTCTTCCAGTTTCCACACTGTCAGAGCGAGATTCCCATGTGTGGATCCCACCAAGGGCTGGGTTATGGAAGCTGTTCGCAAGCTAAGGTAAGAATTAATTAACATTTAATCAGGAAATAAATATTTGGTTTCATCAAATTGAATTATACTGACATAGTGTGTGTAGGGTTCATCATAAGGATATTGGGTAAAAAGATGATTGTAAGAAATGGATGATCTAACTTTATTTCTTCTCTACAGGGAGAGAGCAGAAGGCTTGAACAAGAAGAAGTCATTGGCATAGTATTCATCACAAGGGTATTCGGGATGAAGAGTTCGAGTTCCTTTCTTCATGGACGGAGGAGAACGCAAACATCCTGGAACTTTTTCTCCTGTTATCCAATTACCTGAATCTTCTGAGACCTTTTTCTGTACTGAAAAGTATAATAAATGAAGAATATATTTAAGCATCGCGGAGTGCCTGGACACAGCCCTTAGCCGTGGTATATTGGCCTAATACCACAAACCCAGAGGTGCCTTATTGCTATTATAAACTGGTTACCAACATAATTAGAGCAGTACAAATATTTATTTGGGTCATACCCGTGGTATACAGACTGATATACCACGGTTGTCAGCCAATCAGCGTTCAGGGCTCGAACCACCCAGTTTATAATTTTATATAACCTATTTGTGTATGAAATAAGCTTTGTGATTGCAGAGTTTAATTGAATGACCTAATTCTATGAGCATCAGAAATCACACATGTTTTAACCCTTTTATTCATAAAGGTCTTGTTAATGATCAGATCATTGATCACATCTGTTGTATTTAACTGTTAATGTAATATTTGATATCTATAATAAATATGTTATATTTTCCTAAGAATTCTCACTTGTTTTGTGTGTTAATCTTGTGTGGTATGAGTGGTGAAAGGAAGAGGAACCTTGGACAGCACAATGACAGATACTAACTGATGAAACAGACAGATAGAGAAGATATTGTACAGTAACTGTGGAGGACACTACACCATGAGAGGTCACCAGTGGGTGGATGTAGTAACTGTGGAGGACACTACACCATGAGAGGTCACCAGTGGGTGGATGTAGTAACTGTGGAGGACACTACACCATGAGAGGTCACCAGTGGGTGGATGTAGTAACTGTGGAGGACACTACACCATGAGAGGTCACCAGTGGGTGGATGTAGTAACTGTGGAGGACACTACACCATGAGAGGTCACCAGTGGGTGGATGTAGTAACTGTTGAGGACACTACACCATGAGAGGTCACCAGTGGGTGGATCACTCACAGTGCTTCTTATAAAAACACACCTATTCAATAGGCCTTGTATGGCATACATTGCATTCACTTTGTATGAGTTAAATATACAAGGGCCTACATGTAAAGATTAAATTGAAACTTACATTGATCTGGCTCTGATGGTTGTATATTAGTTCTACCTGGCCAACTACAGGATGATGGTCTCAAAGTACAGTTTCTACCTTTTTCTACCTTTTCTACTTTTTCTTTTTGGGGAGTTTTTTTATTGGAAGTTAGTGATCATTCACTTGCTCCTTTGAGTGTTCAGGCCAGAGTTGCCAGTAAGCATGTTCTTATAAATGCATACGAAATTCAAAATTATATTAATTGTGATATATTGTCATGAATAGCTATCTAAAGATTGCAAAACAAAGATCAGCAAATGACAAAAGCACTGAGATGTCAATCACTGGTTCATTCTCAAATTCCCATCTGTCACCAACAAACATCTCTGTTGTCTTTTATCTCTGTTATGGAATCAGTGAAATTCCAGTTCTGGAAATGTTCTCATTCCATTGTTCGTGACCTGTAAATGAATGAATGTAAAAGAGGATGTAGTGAAAGTCCTATGACATCAGAAGGAGGAAGTCAAAAGAACGTCTTGTTTTGAGGAAGTAGTCATACAGGTTCATGTCAACAGTTACAATCACAGCAGTGAAATGCTGACTCAAACATGCAGGGCATTGGAATTCCCTCACTAAAGACCTTGCTTGTTTTGTCATAACTAAGAGGTACAAAGGTATTTAGAATAAAACATATTTCTTTATAGAGGACAGGAGAGCAATGCTTGAGGGAGACGAGAGTGGACACTGGAAGGACATAGACAGTAGAATGATTATCTTGTTGTCTTTACTGACTGCCAAGACTTTTCAAGTGGATATACATTTCTCTGCCATTTTGAATTATCACAAAATTACAGTATCGAAATAACACCAGACTACCTCAGGACTGTGCTGGGAATTTCTGTAATACAGGACACCAACACTAGATGGTGGTAGTACCATTGCGGTAGCGCTGACAGGTTGGGTTCGGTACTACCCCTAAGCAGTGCTTGACTTGGACTGAAATGTTTATATTTAGGTGCAGGAACTCAATACTACAGGAACACAATACTTTTTAGCTAATATTCTATCAGATGTGCAGGAACTGAAACAGTAGAACATTTGAGGTGCCGGTACTCGGTTCTGGTGAGCTCCTGCCCAAGTCAAGCACTGTCCCTCAGACATTTTTTGTAACAAATACCAACTTCACAAAATGGACTGTATTATATTCATGCCCTGGTTTCCTTCTAGCAGTCCCCAATGTTAGAAAATATGTGGATGGTTCTGGATGAAGGATCAGTCTGGTAAATATGGAGCTACTCAACCCATTGGCTCCAAATCACTTCCTCCATCTTCAACTATTGACACATCTTGATGCCTGGCTGGTGCATAATTCAGTGACCGCCAAGGAGTTTGGACAATATTCCAATCTTTTCAAACTAGATATTTGGCTGTAAAGAACAGCAAAGAATTGGAGAGGGGCCTAACTACACTAGCCCCCATGTAGTTAGAGAGGGACCAGCTCAACAGTGGACAATCACATGAAGCTATCCACTGCATATAAATAGAATGATTAGAACGGGCTTGGAAGTTCTAACCCTGGTAATTTGACTGGTAAACTCACAATGGCTGCCTGGTATTGTGATGCAATCATTTCCATGGTATTTTGGAATGTTCTATCAACTAATGCTGGATTGTCATGGTAATGTAGAATGGTCATTCAAATTATGCTAACAGAGGTACGTTCAACAATGGAAATAGTTTGCGAACATTGGCTAACGTTAGCTAACATATTCCATTTGTTTTGTGTTAGCCGCGACTGTTCGCTAACGTTAGCGAACAGTCTGAGAAGGTAGTGTGCAGCGAACCTAAGTGTCTGTTTTCGGGTCTAAAATGGCGCTAAAAATAATCAAGTGGCCATGTAGACTTTAGTAAAAATAGCTAAGTCATTTTCAGTTTGAATATTGTTGCTAAAAAGCCACAGTAATCCTTACAAAAAGTAGCCGTTTGATGTTTCACCACAACACTTTGGAACGTTCATTCAAATTGTTCAACTGAAATTGTTACTCTGGCAACATGTTCGCCGCAAACAGAAGCCTTGTTGAACTCGCCTCTGATGTGGCTCCTGCAATGGAATGTATTTTTTGCAATGTCAGTTGAGTTAACAAATCACAGCACAGATTGAAGGGTACACTTTCTGCTTTTATTCTAGGTCGAAAATATACAGGCTAAATCAAAGTCGTCACTAATCTGGGATCAGGGCCGTTGCTAACCACCAGTGCCATTGCTAACTAGCATAGCTGGTCCCATTGTTGCAAAGAGTTATGGGATATTAGAATCCCGTTGTCTTAACCTTCATCATCCTCAACCTAGCTTTTACTTCCTGGCATGGGTACACTCAAAATGGCTGCCAGTCCACCCATTATGAAATCATTAAAGTGACTGGAGACGCCCTTTCTATTAATTATATTTCTATGATCCACCCACACACAGCCATTATTACATCATAATCATCACCTGCAGTCCGTTTCTGCATGACTGAACAGAGTGCTTCTCAATGAATACAGTTTTTCTCAATTGCTAAAACACTAAAACCCATTGGCTGAACAAAGTTCTCAGTTGCCTGGACTCATTTAGCTAATTATGCAGTCTGTTGTCAATACCTTAAACCATTTCACATGGTAAAACACAATTTGCAGATCTCACTTAGACTTTTCAGCAAAACTCTAAACACATTCTCATTCTCAAAACACATTCTGCACTCTAATGCACATGTCATCCATACTGGTAAACACAAGTGGCAACAATCAAATACAAATAGAGAACACATGTCATTGACTGAACACAAACACTCAAAATTGATTTAACCTGTTTCAAATGATGCAACACAACCAATATAAGCCAGTTCAGAGAGCAAACAGGTTGTTGAAGGTGGGAAGGAGAAAGTCTGAGAATGGATAGAAGAAACAATGTGAGACGACGAGGACAAGTGTGTATGCGAGGTGGGCGACGAGGAGGACGAGGAGGAGGAGGGCAAGAAAGAGGAAGAGGAGGACGAAGAGGAAGACAAAGAGTGGAAATATCTGATGAAATTCGAACAACAGTCATAGACCATGTTCTTGTCCATGGACTGACAATGAGGGAAGCAGGACTTAGAGTGCAACCCAATTTGAGCCGATTTTCTGTGTCCACCATAGTAAGGACATTCAGAGAAGAGAACCGGTACTATACTGTATTTTTGTAATTGCAAATGTACTGTACTACACTATATGCAGCTGTTTCAATAGACATTTGTAAAGTTAATCACTGTATGTATTGTACTGCATGAATATGTTTTGTAACTGCACAACTACTTTTTGTAGAATTGCAAGGCTGCCACATGCAGGTGGAAGGACAGCTATATTCACTCGGGAGCAAGAGGCCGTTATAGTTGGCATGGTCCTTCAAGATAATGCAATACGACTCAGAGAAATCCAGGAACGAGTGATACAAGACAACACACACTTCCAGGGAATCGACAGTGTGAGCATTCAGAAACATCAATGGGCAGTTTATGAACTTGTACCTCCCTCCATACTCGCCTTTCCTGAATCCGATTGAGGAGTTTTTCTCCTCTTGGAGATGGAAAGTGTATGATAGACAACCCTACACCAGAGTAATCTGCTGCAAGCCATGGATTTAGCCTGTGGTGATATAGGTGAGGAATCATGTCAGGGCTGGATACGGCACACAAGAGGCTTCTTCCCCCGTTGCCTCAGGAGGGACAATATTGCTTGTGATGTCAACGAAGTGCTCTGGCCTGACCCAGCCCAAAGACAAGAAGAAGCACATTGATCACATGTTTACTCCTTAGATTTTTGTCCCTTTTAGTATTGTATACTGTAGTACAGTGCATTGTAGGCTGTATACTGTACAATGGACAAATTGTATGGCCCTGAACATTGTGCTTTCCATTTGTTAACAGTACTGACTGCTCAATAGATTTTGACAGGTTGCAGGTTCATATCAACAAAGAACAAGAATTACAGTATCACAGAGACAAAGGACAAGTTTGTGAGATGCAGGGTACAGTACTATAAAAATAAGGGTACAAGGAGGAGGAAGAACAAAAAACTAAATTGCAAAGAGCAAAGCAGAGTAGTAATTTTTGATCAATTTTGAGCTACTATGATAGAACTGGTTTTCGTTCATCAAAAGACAATGACGGAAAAATATGAAATTTGTTTTGAGATTTAAAATGTACTTCTCCCTGAGAACTGTATGTTTTGAACAATGTGTTTTCTATTTTTCTGTGTACTGTTTACTGACTGCTTGAGAGTCTATATCATTTTGATCACTTTGTTTATGATTTGAGAGCAGTGTTTGATTTTAAACACAGGTAAAACTGTTTTGAGGCGAATGTTTCATTTTGCGAGAGGAGTCAGAGGTTTTGTAAATAGTGCTTGAAGATGAGGTTTTGTGTTTAATGTTTTCAGGAAATGGAGCAAGGTTTCAGAAATTGTGTTTTAGCAAGAAAAACTGTAATACAGGGGACATGGGGGAGAGGGAATAGGGCAGAGAGAGAGAGAGAGAGAGAGAGAGAGAGAGAGAGAGAGAGAGAGAGAGAGAGAGAGAGAGAGAGAGAGAGAGAGCGAGAGAGAGAGAGACAGAGGGAGAGAGAGATAGACAGAGGGAAAGAGAGATAGACAGAGGGAGAGAGAGAGAGACAGAGGGGGAGAGAGAGAGAGAGAGAGAGAGATACAGAGGGGGAGAGAGAGAGAGAGAGAGAGAGGAGAGAGAGAGAGAGAGAGAGAGAGAGAGAGAGAGAGAGAGAGAGAGAGAGAGAGAGAGAGAGAGAGAGAGAGAGAGAGAGAGAGAGAGAGAGAGAGAGAGAGAGAGAGAGAGAGAGAGAGAGAGAGAGAGAGAGAGAGAGAGAGAGAGAGAGAGAGAGAGAGAAAGAAAGAAAGAAAGAAAGAAAGAAAGAAAGAAAGAAAGAAAGAAAGAAAGAAAGAAAGAAAGAAAGAAAGAAAGAAAGAAAGAAAGAAAGAAAGAAAGAAAGAAAGAAAGAAAGAAAGAAAGAAAGAAAGAAAGAAAGAAAGAAAGAATGCTGAGACAAAGGACACATACATTCCTAAGTACCCATCATGCTGAAAGAGCAGTCACCAGTCTCTATGATGCTGGCTAAAGTGCAGTCTACAGTTTAGTTTCAAGTTTACGGAACAAGTTTATGGGAGTATTGGGATTGATGTGGTTTATAGAGCTTTTGGATCAATGTCTTATTTATTACTGTACAGGTTGTTGTTCTGCTAGGAATCACAACATATGTTGGAGGACTGAGAATCAACATGACAACCACAGATGTTTGGATCTCATTGAACTTTATTATAATAAAATACACGTCAAACAAAACATCAAACTTACAGTTGAATTATTCCAATGTGTGGTCATCATAATGTTGTCTCTCAGCTCGTGCCTTCCATGTTCCGACCCTATATGTGTCTCTCTGTGTGCGCGTGTGTGCGTGTGTGTGTGTGATGAGTCAATATGTCTGAAGATAATAAAAAGGGAGGAAAGCAGTAGGAATGCACCCAGACAGCCTGACTGAAGGTAAGGTTATAGGTTGAGTTTCAGGCAATAATAACTCACGCACAGACAGCCAGACAGTGCCACACACATACACACACACACCGAGCCAGACAGTCGCTATCACTGCCCAAACACGGATAATGAGGCAGGGAATAAGAAAGCAGATTCCCAGTCATAGAGGTGGCAGTCTATCAGTCTTATCAGTGTATCAGTCTATCAGTCTTATCAGTGTATCAGTCTTATCAGTGTATCAGTCTTATCAGTGTATCAGTCTTATCAGTGTATCAGTCTATCAGTCTTATCAGTGTATCAGTCTATCAGTCTTATCAGTGTATCAGTGGTTTGTTACTTGTCATTTTGTGTTTTTTGTGGACCCCAGAAAGAATAGCTGCTGCTTGTGCAAAAGCTAATGGGGATTCTAATTAACTAATAAACTAATTTGGAATTTGGGTTGAGAGGGCTTAATTCAATATATTTTTGCACACACCACTCTCTCTCTCTCTCTCTCTCTCTCTCTCTCTCTCTCTCTCTCTCTCTCTCTCTCTCTCTCTCTCTCTCTCTCTCTCTCTCTCTCTCTCTCTCTCTCTCTCTCTCTCTCTCTCTCTCTCTCTCTCTCTCTCTCTCTCTCTCTCTCTCTCTCTCTCTCTCTCTCTCTCTCTCTCTCTCTCTCTCTCTCTCTCTCTCTCTCTCTCTCTCTCTCTCTCTCTCTCTGTAAGGCAGCAGAACAGAACTCCAGCTGAGGATACGGCAGGCAGCAGCTTTACTAGGGGCCATTTGTGCCCCTCAGCCCACAGAGCTAACAAAGCACACACACACACACCCAGCTAACACAGCCCACTGTATAATTACACACACACATAAAGAGAGGGATGAAACAGCTAAAGGAGAAGAGACTCCAGATGATTACACATTCACTCTGCTTCCTTCCCCCTCGCCGCACACACAACCTCCAATTAGAGGAGGCGAAGATGAGGATGAGGGAGCAGTCACAGACGAAGACTCTATTTACGTCTTTCTCTCGCTCCCCTGAAGACATCCAGAGCCAGGGAATAGAGGGGAAGAGAGAACGCGGTGCATCCGGCTGAGATATTCAATCCGATGTTAGTCTGGGACACAGTTGCACTCATTGTTCAGTGAGCTTTTCCACAAAGTCCAACCCAGCGACAGCAATGAATGTTTATTGTGACCTTTGAAGTGGATGGGCCTTTGGAGGGACTAGGGTAGCGGAGATGGGGAGCTGTGTGTGGGGGGGGTAGGTGGGTGTGTGGGATGTGTGTACGTTTGTACGTGCGTGTAGTCAAAGAAGGAAAGACAGCTGGTAGCCACGTGTGTTCACATCCACTTCTATCCAGCAGGTTTTCACCCATCAACATCATAACCAACTCTTCAACTCTATTGTGTCTTGGTCAGGGCAGGCCGCGGGGCACAGTCAACGGTCGATGGTTTTTATGTGATCCATACCAAACTCACCGACAGCGTTGAATGTTCACCGAGGTGAGCAGGACCGCAGGACTGCAGTGAAAGGTTGAACCTGACAGCGCTGACAGATGTGCTTACTGAGGGCTGGGCTGAGGGGAGGGGACAGGAGGGGGCAGGTGGGGACAGGACAGGAGGGGACAGGTAGGGACAGGACAGGAGGGGACAGGTGGGGACAGGACAGGAGGGGGCAGGACAGGAGGGAGACAGGAGTGGACAGTACAGGAGGGAGATAGGAGGGTACAGGAGGGGAACAGGAGGGGACAGGACAGGAGGGGACAGGACAGGAGGGAGACAGGAGGGGACAGTACAGGAGGGAGGGAGACAGGAGGGGACAGTACAGGAGGGAGGGAGACAGGAGGGGACAGTACAGGAGGGAGACAGGAGGGGACAGTACAGGAGGGAGACAGGAGGGGACAGTACAGGAGGGAGACAGGAGGGGACAGGACAGGAGGGGACAGGAGGGAGACAGGAGTGGACAGTACAGGAGGGAGGGAGACAGGAGGGGCAGTACAGGAGGGAGACAGGAGGGTACAGGAGGGGGACAGGAGGGGACAGGACAGGAGGGGACAGGACAGGAGGGAGACAGGAGTGGACAGTACAGGAGGGAGGGAGACAGGAGGGGACAGTACAGGAGGGAGACAGGAGGGGACAAGAGGGGACAGGAGGGGACAGGAGGGGACAGGAGGACACAGGACACACATAAATGTAAAAACCATGCAGGGCTCTATTCAATTAGAGCCTCAAGAGTCCACTTCAATAAAACCCCATTACCTGGTTTCTGTGACACTACAGTATAAAATAGCATTCATCCCCACTAGAGTGAGTGAGGAATATAGAAAATGCGATACTTCTCTAGTTGTTTGTTGGCAAAACAGGCTAGAAACAAGTCAATGACATTTACAGTACATCTACCACAACATTATAACCAATCACAAAGCTGAGGGGCAGGAAGGCAGGATCCGAGACGTCTGTTCATCGACTGTTGAACAGCACCTGAAATACAGCAGCAGAGGTTTAGTATTGTTGCATCACAGTGAACAAATGCAGATTTAATGTACATACTGTACACTCATTGGTCTACATTCATACAGATACAGGCAGAGTTTGAATGGCCTGCATTGCTAACTGTTGTGGAGGTGTCTTATGGTGTGTAGACAGTGTGTAGACAGTGTGAGACGTACACTGCTGTGTTTGTTGTCTCAGGGGAAGAAACTAAATGATGAATTCCCCTTCTCCACGAATGGACAATAACATTCTATTGTTGGACTATTCTATTATGCTACCTGCACCCATGGACACCCTGTGTAAATTGAACCCCGGAATTAGAATGATATTGTTGGAAGCATTTTTCCGGCAGTCACAGTGCTTATAGATTTGCTGCATGGGGAACAATATAACAGCCTCACACTGTGCTGTCGCTGCAGTGAGCCTGAGCTAGACTGTGTGTGTGTGTTTGGTCTCCCTCTCCCTTCGCGACTGAACACTCCCATTGTCATTGGCAGGTCATTGCTCAGTGGACAAACGACCTCTGCCAGCCTCCCGGCCAGCAAGACGGACCGAGGCTGACGTCATGATGCTACATGCTAATGCGCTCATTCATCACTCTCTTTCATAGACTTAAGAGTTGACGTCATGGTGAGTGCTAGTCTAGCGTGCCCACTGCTCTGGGAAACTAATTTACTGGGAGACTAACGTCATGCTAGTATGCTAGTAGCTTTCCCACAATGGAAGCCTGATGGACTGTATGCTAATATACTAACAGTCTTGTTACCACACTTCACAAACTGGAGTAGACGTCATGCTAGAACGCTACAGCTCCAACAATGCCTTATGGACTGAGTCAATGGGCTAATATGCTAATACGGTTATCATTGTTCCCATAGTATCTTCATTTTAGAGCAGGCTCCATGTAGACACCCAATTCATTGACTATCATATATATAAAAGGGAAGGATCAAGGCCTTATATTTAGACATAATAATCCATATTAGAGCACCCCCTTCTCATTCACACACACCCACACACACACAGACACACCCCCGTTGCCCCCCCATTGAGACCTGAAATGAGAAACAGATACCGGGTGGGAGAGAAACAGTTTCTCCATGGCAACCCCAGTGTCGGCCAGGCATTTCTTAATCCCCCAGTTCAATGTCGTGCCCTCAGAGTCGGAGGAGAGGACCCCTGTTCTACAGCTGAATATTGCCATTGTGTCGGTGGGGATTGTGTGTGTGTGTGTGTGTGTGTGTGTGTGTGTGTGTGTGTGCGTGTGTCAAGGGGGGCGATCATAGCTAACCCCTCCTGAATGAGGGGCCAAGCTTCAGGCATAAGAGTCTCAACAATTACACAGATCAGAGGGGAGCACACACACACACACACACACAAACACACACACACACGCTTGTAAAACTATGTTGATGGAGAGGGAGATAAACCCCTGAAATAACTATATAATTACACCATAGGGCAAACAGCAGGGCTCTCCATTGCGAAGCGCTTATCGCAGTCCAACCCATGGTTTCTGGTTATTCTCTTATGAATATGATTGTGTGTCTCTCTCGACCAGTCTATACAGAACCCTTTGCCTCTCAGACAAACAAGCTTTAGAGGATAGAGGGTGGAGAGAGGTGTCAGCTGCTAGACTAAATAAAAAGCCTCTATTTGTACTGCACAATAAACATTGGCCATCTTGGAAAAACTCCACACAGCTGCCACACGTTTGGCTTTTATTACATTTCAGGCAGAATGGGAGGTATTTATTTTTACTGTTCTTCGTTGGAAATGATAAATGCCAGCTAAATGAAGGATAAGCCAGTGGATCTATGCGGGTGTTATGCAAACAAAAACACTGAGGGAAAAAAACAAGAACCAAAGGAATGTGTTACAGTGTGTCTCATTACTACTGAATCATGAATGCATAAAGTACAGCCTATTGTTTTATCTACAAGCCATTTCAATATGAGTATGGCTATCTGCATGTTCAAGCCTTTATACTTGAAGATGCGGTTTCACAGACACAGATTAAGCCTAGTTGTGGACCAAAAAAACCCCGAGATAAATGTAGAATCTCCATTGAAAGTGCTTTATACTCCAGGACAAGGCTTAATCTGTGTCCGGGAAACCAGTCCTATGTATCTGTCCTGGGAAGAATTACCAGAGTTGAAATGTTCTTCGCAGATTCTCAGATGGCTTATTCTTGAAGAACCTAAAAGAAAACACAGAAAGACATGAATTAATATGAACATTTCTGATCAAATGGGATCAAATCACCCAGTTGTTTTATATTTAAGCGATGACCATCGTCTCCAACAATGTTACAGTACATCCAAGCAGGAAGTCTTAAAAACACTTCCCTGAGGGCCAGCCAATTAAAATACAACAGGAAGCGCCACTGGTCTGTCTAGGGTGGTCTGGCGTGGGCGAACCTTTAATGTACGTCCTATACACTTTATTCATCTATTGATAATGACTTACAGACTCACAGACCTACAGTTTGGCTGGAAGAGCCTCACTCAGACTCTCAACACACACATAATACACACAACAAGCAGACATCACATCCTAAAAAAAGGAAATAAAAAAACATTGGCTGCCTTTTGGATGTGGCCTTAAAAAATAAGTTTGTAGTAATAGCCTCTTAAATATGCCCCATTACCCAAAACTAGATTTCCAAAAATACATTTAAAAAAAAAATACACTGCATTGGCTACCCTTTTAGTACCCTCATAAGAGTCAGAAAACTGCTTTTCTGTTCTGGAGTACCTTATTACAGCCCCTTAAATATATCCACTTATGCTGAACATTATATACTGAACAGTAGCCTTCTTTCTTATGCACTAGGCCTACTCAGAGTGATTACATGTACTGTGGCCATTAGCTACACTACAGTGGCATAATCAGATGAGAGGGGTGAGAATGGTTCAGTGTGATGGTTGACTACCTAAAGAGAGTCTGGCCTTTGTAAACATGTGGTAATGTTATTGCCTGTGGCATACAACACGCAAGACCATGGCCCTGTTTTAGTTCAATGTACATTTCCTACCACTGTTCGGGCATTTTTTATCATACAGAGGGGTTAGTCTGTCTATCTAGCTATGTATCGAAGGAAACATTCTCAGTCCCGGTTATACGTCTATAATCACTAACTATAACGGAGGAGGAGGGTCACTGCGTTCATTCCGCAGTGTGATTGGCCCTGTGACCTCTGACCTTTTTAACCCTTTGGAATGTTGTGTCGTGCTGGTGCCTGCTTTGTTCCTAGTCCCTCCCTGAAAAGCTGCAAATCAGCAGCTGAATGTGAATGTCCTCTTACCTGAGGCCTCTCTTTGTTAATCCAACTCGTTCTCCTCAGCAACATGAGGCTCTTTATCAAACAAAAGACATCAACAGCTCCCAGAACATGGCCTGTTCAGTCTTAAGCAGTAAGCAGTTACTAAACATGTTTCTTCTTCATTGACTGTGGGTTTATAGATATATTATAGGCAAACCACACGCCTGCCTCTTTCCTTATTATAGCCAAACTATAGCCTGGGTATCAGACTCTTGGCTCTGGTTAAAAGTAGTGCACTATATAGGAAATAGGGTGACATTTGTGATTTGAATCACTTTAGCACTGTAGCACTGTAACTTCTGGCTCCAGATGGGGCCAGGGTGGCGGCGAGACAGACAGAGAAGAGACCCTGACAGACAACTACTGTTCAGGTATGTCATTTACATCCACACAGGGCTGGCCAGAGGAAATTAAGGAATTTATGATGTCATAAAAGAGGGCCAGAAGAGAGAGGTCTCTAGGAACAGGTTGTCTCAGGACTGAAGGTTGTCTGTGATCATAAAATACTCCTGTGGTTTACCCTCCCCCAGGCTACTGTGACGCACACACACACACACACACACACACGCATACACAAACACACACACGCACACACACACGCACATGCACACGCACACACACACGCATACACAAACACACACACGCACACACACACGCACATACAAACTGTGTGCTGCTGCTACAGGGCTGGAACAACTATAGTAATGTCTGGCTGCTAAGACTGGGATGACATGTTATTTAGTATTACATCTGGTACTGTACTGTATATGACTCCAACACTAACAAACACATTCATTGGCTGTTTTGCTGATGATGAGTATTGTCTACATGTAAATTGAGATGTAGGCCTAAATGACTTTCTACTTTAAACCTCCTTTGTGATATTAGGGATATTGATGTGCTATACAAAGTTGTTGATAATGATTCCGTTAGCTGAGTGCGTATGGGGCCTGAGTGCGTCACCAGTCCGTTGTGTGCACAGTATTATTTCTCAGCCAAGCAAACAGGTGCTACAACACTCTATTTCTAACTCACCACTAACAGTTGCAACCACAAGACAACAAAAACAACAACAACAACAACAACAGCAACAACAACAATAGCAACAAGAACAACAACAACAATAGCAACAACAACAACAACAGCAACAGCAAGGGCTCACTGGGGTGAATCTTCAGTAAAATAGTGAACATCTGGAACAGGTGGAAGCAAATACTCCTGATTATCCGGGACACCTGCTTTGTGCCTAACAGAAAACCATACAGAATTCCACCTAGCATTCTAAAGGCTAAATGCTACATATGATTCTCTCTCTCTATCACACACACACACACACACACACACACATTCTCTCTCTCTCATGGACACAAACACACATGGGGCTTGTTAAAAAGGGGAAGGGGGAAAGGGGTCATTTGTTCTACAAGCTCTACAAGGAGGTTGCCATTGTAAAAAGGAGTGGCTGCAAGGCCCCATGTTTCCTTTTATCCTTCTCCTCAAGGCTTTCCCTTTGTCTGGCGGAGGATGGAGGGAACCGTGGGCCGCCACGCTACGCTGGTCAAAGACCCGGGAAGTACTACCCCTACCGGCACATAAATAACAGGAGGAGAGGAACGAGGGAAAGGTGTGTGTGTGTGTGTGTGTAGGAAGCAAGAAGAGCTGGAGAGGGAGGAGCTTGTGAAATAAAAGCTGTTATTAAATCTAAAACATATGTTAGGAGGAAAGGTTGGGTGAGAGAGAGAGAGAGAGAGAGAGAGAGAGAGAGAGAGAGAGAGAGAGAGAGAGAGAGAGAGAGAGAGAGAGAGAGAGAGAGAGAGAGAGAGAGAGAGAGAGAGAGAGAGACCAACTAATGGTACAGGAGCTTCAGATTTAGGACTATGGTCAGCTGTATTTTAAAGGATTTCTTCATGTTAAGAAAAGCATTTTGTGTTGCTTATGAATGGCCAAATGTACCTTTTTTTTCACAGTAAAAATGCACCATTCTTCACCAAAGTAATCTCACTCTCTCTCTCTCTCTCTCTCAGACACACCCACACACACGTACTCTCTCTCTACTTATGAGTGTCACTGAGGACATTGAAAGTGAAAGAAGGGAGTCAAATGTTTTTCTTCTTTCGTTTCTACACTCACTTTCCTGGCAGCTCAGCAGCACCAGAGGGGTTTGTGAAACCAGGAGGGGCGAGGTTCCTCCCTCAACCACCAACTGAATGTAAAGCTTTACAGTGTATAACTTACAGCCAGCTCTGTCTTGGCTACAATACAGTACTGTAACACCTCATAAAGTAACACACAGACGGATGTATGCAATAAGGCAAATGAGAGAACGACAAGGACGAATGAGGACGAATCGGGGCATACAAGGTAGTTCTACCACTGGAATGAAACCAATATGACCTATAAGCTTACTGCTTCACATAATCCCACATAGGCCTATGACTATATAAATGTCCAAATCTGTAAGCATATGGAGTACCACTTGATTTGATAGACAAGAGGCTTTCAAACTGATCCAGATTGAATATTCAACATGCCCATTAGGCTACTACTATACTTGGTAAAAGTGTGCAGGGAAAATTAAGGAAAGGACTAAAATGTTGCCTAAAGGGTTCTAGAGTTCATCTCACAGCAGAGACAGAACCGCTCCTGTCTTCTGGTTTCCCCCTGTACTCCAGCAGGAAGCGAGGACCCAAGTTTATTTTTGAATCGTCCACAAAGAATGCCTATCATTTCCTGCCGTTCCTGTTTCCATATGCAACCCCCCATTTCTTTTGGAACATAGGGAGGGATTCCAAAACTTCCAAAAGGAATTTTCCCAGTGGTGACAGTATTGTATAGACTCTGATTCCATAACACATTTTGATAGTCAATATTGACAGGGTTTGTAGCTGGCCCATTTGAATTCAGGCATTTCTTCAGAGATGCTTGTCTGGTATCTTTAAAGGCAGTATGAGGAGAGTAAAGTACCTTGTTATTAAATGATCAAGTCTCGAATGAGTATCCTGCGGAGATGATCATGGAAAAGACAGAAACACTTACAAGCTTGCCTTGAATCTCCATGACCGAACTGATCGGCAGCTCTATGTACCTTTATTTCAGAAGCTGCACATTGGTGGCCGTGCCGCAAAGTTGCCATGAAAATAACTCTCTACCATTCCACCATTTTGCCTCTACTGCATCCCTGCTATCTGTTTTTGATGAATTAACCAGACTTCTCGTGTCCATCAGTTCATTCAGTGTTATAGAGTTCACCATAAGGTATCAAGGGGAATGAAAGGTGACTCTCACACACTGCATCAGTTTTAGAGAGCAGATGCTTTTAGACACAACTTAGCCGCTCGGATTCTGCCAGGTGAGAGGTGAGAGGGGTAAGGGGTCAGTGAGTTGAGTTGAGAGTTGAGGGGGTGTGGGGGAGTCGGTGAGTTGAGAGGTGAGGGGATGTAGGGGGGTAATTGGGTTGGGGAGTTACCTTTAACCTCCTTATAATGGGTCACTGGTCCTTGGGGTATAGCCAGGTCTTACCTGTTATACGGGTCGTCTGTCAAATCAATTTAGGAGACTCTCACATGCACACGCATGCACGCACACACATAGTTTGAAAGGGGGTAATTGACTTAATATTTCAGTTATCTGAGATATTTCATTTTCATACTGACCTTGACAGCTTTACAATAAAGAGTCAAAGGGACCAAAGGTCAAAGGTTAAATGCCACGATCTGACCAATCAGCTCCTGGGAACCGGAGCGATGACACAGGAGGGACACCTGACCTCAGTCCATTGGCTAAACAAGAGGTCAGAGGTGACACAGTCATCTATACTGAGGAGAAGGCTGAAGCCCAGCGCACAGTGCAGAGCTTCTTCCATTACCTCATTCATTGAACCCTTAACCCCCCTCTAAACATTCCAACTACTATTAGTCATGTTAGGCCTCAGATAGAGAGTGTTGTGAAGTAAAACAAATATTTTAAAGAATAGATAATTTGATCGATTCATTCCGTGGTTGATTTTTATACAATAGTTATAGCATCCATCTCTGGGTACTGTGAGAGAAATATTAACATGTAACATGTTTACCTGCTTTGTGTAATATTAATAGTTAACAATTCTATACTGTTCTACTAATGCTGTGTTTTTGTAAAAGGATGGTTTCTACTCCAGCTCCCTGCAGCTAGTCTAGGCGTGTGGTCAAGGACATGGGTTTTAGTCGAGAGAGGGGTATCTGGAGCTGGCAATTGATTTATGAATAGCTAGGTGTTAAAACCAACAGCCATATTCCATTCTATGATTAGTGGTGTGTGAAAGGGAGATGTCTCTGGTCTGACTGAGCCTGCATTTTCATAGACTGAATTGGTGTCTGTAAAGTACCAGGGACAAGATCTGTTATGAATAGTTGATAAGAACCTTGTCTTGGGGGCCAAACCCTGGTTTCCATACAATGAGAACAGTCTTCACCGCAGATACTGTCTGCTGTGAATTATTCATTTCTTTCATACAAATCCTAACCTTTTGACCCATTCCACACATCTGCTGTTTGTCATGGAGACTGAGAGGGTGTATCTTTGCTATAAAATATATTTGTATTGTTTGTATGTCAGCGCTGTTGGGTCGACCAGCCTCACTTACTAGCTTATTAATACGTTTTTAGTAAAGTAATATCCTTATTGGTGATTGACCTTGTCTCTCCTCATTATTGATTACAATTTCCACGACAGTACTGAAATATCTCATTTTTTAATACTCGAACTGCGAAGCCCTGTTTCACTCTAGAGGGATGGTGTGAATGCACAAAGGAAGAAAGGAAGAGACCATCTCATTGCCCCTGACTGCTTCAATGCTGGAGGTAGAGACGAGTATAGTACATTTTTCTGGGCCTATACACTGTGCACTACCTCCAATGAGAAGGAATTATGTTGATCCATCGTTCGCCACAGGGGGAAGAGATAAGCCAGCACACATCTGCCCCCCCTCTCCTCCTCCCCCCTCCCCCTCCTCCTTCCTCCTCTCCAGGAGAAAGACAGGGTGGGGTTATTTCATCCAAATTTCAAATGTAACCCTTTAATATAAAATATCCTGCCTGTTGAAAACACACACATGCATGCATGCACTCACACACACTCCACCTCTACATCTTGAATGATTAGGATGTCCTGCTCTGTCGTTCCTGGGCGGACAACAGAGGATGCTAAAATGAATTAAGTTGAATTTAGCCCTGAGACGAGAGAGGATATCTCAGCTCATCATCTCTGCACCAATCAACATCCTTCACTCACTCTGGCCTGCTCTGCCGAAATCCTAATGACCATAATACCACCACCACCATTGCACGTAGTAATAGACAGCATTTGTGTACTATTCTGTACTATTCTTAACTACTGCTAGAAAATACTCCATAATTTCAATTATTTGTAGCATGCTGTCATCAATAGAATAGCCATTACAACTAAAAAAGATATTGGCATGTATGTATTTGTTCATTAAAGTTTGGACACTCTGTGCAAGCACTCTTCACATTACAGGATCTTGCTGCCACGAAGCATCTCCAGATGGCAGAAGAATTTATGAAGATTGCCTCATTAACCTAAAGGCACTTTGGGGCTTGGCACTGTGAATGCAGGCAGAGAGAGAGAGAGAGAGAAAGAGAGAGAGGAGCCTCAGCAGTTTGTTTGAGATTTCAATAAAGCATCAAGCATGGCAGGCAGTGGAGTAGTCTGGAGCAATAGAGTTGCAGAAAGAAAATGCATCTAAATATTTAATTTGAGTCCAGATTTATAGCTTCAAATTCATATTTCTGAGACATTAATGGATTGGCAAGTATTTATAAAACATCTAAATAAAAATGACATTTCTGCATTTCTATCTGCATTTTAAAGCGATTACAGACAGATGTTAACAGAACGGTAGCTTAATAACCCGTAGCATATCAGTTAAAATCCCGCAATTAGTGCGCAACATGGGTCCTATCTGTCCTCCAATCTCAAAGACTTCAGGGGACAAGCTCTGATCTAACTCTTAACAGATAATTTGTTCTGAGCACCTGACTGAGTCTGCGCAGGTGTGCCCGCCGCGCCACCGTTCCGCGCCCTGTTCCATTGACAACTCGATGCGCCAGCTAGAGAACATTGCGTGCGGACCTGTGACTGTGCGGTAACGGCGGGAGGGGGAAGGGGTAGACACTGCCTCCAGACACACCGAGGGAGGAAGGCTCTGTTGATCATTAGTCTGGGATTCAGGTGTCTCTCTCCTAGGCTCGGCTGGGCTGCGATTGGTCGGGGAGGTGTACTGACATAAACAAAGATGGTGTAAAGCCCATTGTCCAGACCATGAGGCTCTCTTTAAAGGTTTGCTTTATTATATCCCTGATAAACTCTAGTTTAGGTTATGGATGTTATGGCTACTTTAAATCCAATGGCCATTGTGCCAGACAGGTTTAATCTGACTGGTTTCAGGGTTCACACCCTGATTAAAATGCTGCGGTTTCTCCAGCAATTGCAACCCGTACTTTGAGACGATAAAAATATAGGCTATCTATTGAAACAAAGGTTGAAGTTTAAATGCATTGATTTATTGGATTATATTCAACCCAAACAAAAATAGAAAAACTTTCACATATAGGCCTATAGGCTAATCCAGAACTTTCCGTAAAAATTGCATTGTTCGATGTGCGCAGATGTGGCAGAAAGAATCTTTACAAAATATGCTAGATAGTGAACAATTATTCTGACATTTAGTCTAGGTAGCATAAACTCCATACTCTCAGAAAAACACATTTTCTTTAGGCAGGTTGGAAGGATTCACGTGCTCTGATGTAATTTAGAGATGTTCTTTACAGCCACCAATAATGGGAGCTCGAGCGTGCCGATCCCAGACCGGTGGGCGGATACGCACCCTTCTCAAACTCACCGAGTTTAGCGCACTTACTCATTTATTAAAGGAAGTGCTAAACCAACGAGTTTCCCCACCGGTTACCGGTTAAATCATATCAACGGATAGTTTAACTGTATTGATACTAATTTTCTCTCAATACAAATGTAGTCTAATTCAGAGAAGATAAGCAAACCCAAACTATTTAGCATCCATGGTAAACAATAGCATACAATGGGTTATGTTGTTTTTTGGGTTTATAAACACATATAAAATATTCTACATCATTTGGAATATGTTTTTCCTTTTCTTTTTCAATCGAAACAGGCATATTAATTTCCTTGAAAAGATACATAAACGGAATAATTTAGGCACCAAATAAATTATTGCTATACTTACGAATCATTTCCATTCCTGCAAAGAGGCAGGATTAAAGCTCCTAATAAAAAACGGTGTTATTTGATAATGAGCATCAATTTTCAACTGTAGATGGAATCCTTGAAGTCTGCCACAGTGGCATTCTCACCGCATCTCATTGCGTTGTATCTCTCTGCTGCACACGTCTGAATCGTAGTCCACCCAGTCTATGTTGAGACAAGAGGGAGGGAATTGAGGTCACATGGCTCACTAGGACTGTCATGATTGGCTGGGACACTATAGCTGGATAAAATATCTGCTTTTCGTTGGACGTGGGGGGGGCACTTCGTGCAGAAATAATTCGTGGAGAGAAATGGGGTGGGGTGATGTGGATATTGATAGAATGGAAACAGAGAATGTAAAATATATGATATATTGATAGAATGGAAACATAGAATGGAGAATATATGAATGTAGATATGAATCACGAGATTCTGCAAGATGGCTTGGTCTTGTTAATCCATTCATTTACATTATTCCATCTCTAGTCTAAATATAAACACATCTATAAAAGTCCCTGGATATAATCCCAGCGGATATCATTCATGTGATTTAGGTGAGACAACATATTATGGTAATCAAAGTCTATACTGACCTAAATATAGACTGAATAATTGCAATATTCTGCTGAATTTCTATTGAGAAATTGAAAGATGAGATTAATGTATTTTGAGTAGGCCTCACTCAGCATGTAGCCTTCTAGGATCTAGGCCTATAATAATAGGCCTACAGAAAATAAAATATATTCAGACAGAAAATAAAGTCAGGATGTTGAAAGGTATTAACAGTTGATTCAATATTTCAGTGTTTTGCACCAGTTGTGCCAAAATGATGTGCAGTGTGTATGTGGTTGTGTGAGAGTGCAAGGATAATGTGTGTGTATGGCAGAGTGGTGGGTAATGGTGCATGGATAATTCCGACTTCAGATCCTCCAGGGCTCTGCGTGCTTGGCCGAATCGATGCTCCTCAAAGCATTCTCATGTTACCTCTCAGCACTGTTATGATGCGTGACTTTGACAGGGTCAAGGGTGAAGGGGCTGTGAAGGACTGTGACATATGGTATTTTATTCTCAGCTTTTGTATGCTATTTGTGAGGTGAGGGTGGATGCAAGACTGTTTTTCTGACTCTGAATGTATCACTCACAATGCTCTCTCTTATTCACTTTCTCCATCTTTCTCCATCTTTCTCTATTTCTCTCTCTTTCTTTCTTTCTTTCTCTCTCTCTCTCTCTCTCTCTCTCTCTCTCTCTCTCTCTCTCTCTCTCTCTCTCTCTCTCTCTCTCTCTCTCTCTCTCTCTCTCTCTCTCTCTCTCTCTCTCTCTCTCTCTCTCTCTCTCTCTCTCTCTCTCTCTCTCTCTCTCTCTCTCTCTCTCTCTCTCTCTCTCTCTCTCTCTCACACACACACACAGTCTTGTACAGCTAACCTTGTGGGGACACACAATTCAGTCCCATTCAAAATCCTATTTTCCCTAACCCCTAACCCTAAACCTAACCCTAACCCTAACCTGTATTCTTACCCTTATCCTAACCCTAACCTTAACCCTAACCCTAACCTTAACCCAAAAACGTAACCTTAACCCTAACCCTAAACCAACCCTAGCTCCTAACTCTAACCCTAAAACTAACCCTAGCTCCTAACCCTAACCCTTAATGTAATTCTAACCCTAACACTAATTCTAACCTTAACCCTAAACCCCCTAGAAATAGCATTTGACCTCGTGGGGACGAACAAAATGTCCCCAGTTGCTTCTAGAATAGTTAAACACACCCACACACACACACACACACACACACACACACACACACACACACACACACACACACACACACACACACACACACACACACACACACACACACACACACACACACACACACACACACACACACACACTACTTATACTGTGGTATAGCCTGCTAAGTGTAAATAGGGTGAGGAGACAGAGATAATCCTACAGTAATAACCTCCTTGGGGTCTCTGTAGTTAAAACGCTACTTTCACTGTGGTAGCCATGGTGATCCAACATATTTCAACACATTTCTCCACACTCTGCAACAGCAGTCTGTCTGTATTGCACCCTGTACTTATGACTTGAAGCTATAGGTTTTATTTGCGTTTGATTGAATACCATAACATTTTGTTTATCACTGTAAGCTGAAGTTTAAATCTGTTAGATCAGAAATATGTTAGGAAAATGCATTCAATGCATTATTCTTTATTTTTTACATTTTAGTCGACGCTCTTATCCAGAGCAACTTACAGTTAGTGAGTGCATACATTATTTTTATTTTTATTTTTTTCATACTGGCCTCCCGTGGGAATCGAACCCACAACCCTGGCGTTGCAAACGCCATGCTCTACCAACTGAGCTACATCCCTGCCGGCCATTCCCTCCCCTACCCTGGACGACGCTGGGCCAATTGTGCGCCACCCCAATGCAGTAAGATACTGTAACATAGTCTCATAATAAACTGATTAAACATCATGCAAGGTAAAATAGTCATCTGAGGAAGGCATAAGCCATACAGTACATTTCCCTCCTCCCATCATTCTGCATTATCTCCTGTGTAAATGTGTTGGGGAATATGCATAATTAATAGCAATAATGATGCTCTCAGAGGTAAAAACCTATATTTGTTCGGTCTAATTTTAGATCAAGGTAAAGAAACAGGCTTGGTTCTCTTTCTCTAAGCCTCTAGTCTATCTTTCCTTTCACTTTCATTACTTCAGTCTTTATTCTCAAGCAAATAGCAGTGTGTGTGTGTGTGTGTGTGTGTGTGTGTGTGTGTGTGTGTGTGTGTGTGTGTGTGTGTGTGTGTGTGTGTGTGTGTGCTTGTGTGTGTCTGTGTGTGTGTTTGTATGTGTGTGCGTGCATGCATGCGCATGCCTCTATGCATGTGTGTTTGTGTTTGTACAAAGAGTAGAGAAGAGATGGCTGCGCCTTCAATCACTTTAGTTTATTACTGTCATTAAGAACCATATGTTTTGACTGTTTCTCACAGCTTCCTTTGTCACTGATCCGTACGCACCGTCTGATGTGCTAACGTAGATTTCCATGGCAACGTATTAATCCGAGGGATTTAACCATATCGGTGCCATACCAGCACTAAGTAAGACCCAGGGATTTAACTTTTTCTGTGCCATACCAGCATTAAGTAAGAAATTATGAAAATGTAAGAAGTGATGAAATGTACTGTACCACCTCATCAGGATGAAGCCAAGTTGATGAAGACTCCACTCAGTTTAAGCTGTTAGGGCGAACCTGTATGTCAGCTGTCATTTTTAGTAATAAAATATTTGATGATGATGAATGGCAGGAATGGTAACTAAGTCTGCTGGACTTGAGCTGGCAGAGAGTGAAGTGGAATCCATCTAAGAACTATATAGTGCCTTCAGAAAGTATTCATACCCACTGACTTATTCCACATTTTGTTGTGTTACAGCCTGAATTCAGAATTTATTAAATTTATTTTATTTCTCACCCATCTACACACAATACCCCATAATGACATCTTTGGGGGGATTTTGCCTGTGCTTAGCTCCATTCCATTTATTTTTTATCCTGAAAAACTACCCAGTCCTTAACGATTACAAGCATACCCATAACATGATGCAGCCACCACTATGTTTGAAGATATGGAGAGTGGTACTCAGTAATATGTTGTATTGGATTTGCCCCAAACATAACACTTTGTATTCAGGACAAAAAGTTAATTGCTTTGCCACATTCTTTGCAGTATTACTTTAGGTGTTCCTAATGTTTGGTATACTCAGTGTAGATGTACTGAGAGCACAGAACCCCTCGGATCCTTACCAAGATGGCTACTTCCTGTTGGTTTTCCCTCTATTGTAGTCCTGTGTAGCTCAGTTGGTAGAGCATGGCGTTTGCAACGCTAGGGTTGTGGGTTCGATTCCCACGGGGGGCCAGTATGAAAATGTATACACTCACTAACTGTAAGTCGCTCTGGATAAGAGCGTCTGCTAAATGACTAAAATGTCAAATGTATTGTAATGGAATGTTTCCCATCAGGAGGAGACCCAACACAGAGGGGGACCCGGTTAATGCTGCTAGTAACCGCCTGATTACACATGCATGCACGGACACACACACACATATCTGGATTCACAGCAGATGTCTTCTAATTGTGGTGATTATGTTGAACTGAGGGGGGTAGGAAATAGAAATATGTGATGACTCTCCTCTTGCTTTTCAGTGTTCATTCCTTGACATCCTTTGGTTTATGCATCTGCTGTACAACCACATCCCGAGTGCTTGGAGAGAGACCAGAGTGATGGATGGGGAACGGGAATAAGATCTTAAATGTGTGTTGGGGATGTTAGTGGCTAACTCTGATCCTGGAGAGCCTTAAAGTACAGGCTTTTGTATTTCAGCTCAGCACTAACACACGCCTGATTCAAATAACCGTGGTTTAATTTAAAGATCATGATTAGTTGATTACTACATAAGTGTACTCTACAAAAATGGTTTGGTTTCAGATGGAGATGTAGCATGTAAATTGACTATGCAAATGCAAAGCTTTTTGGATCAAGCAAGAAGGTTATGCATGCTGCAGCATGCAACCTCAATGTCAGGTTCTATGCTGAATGGTTTTTGATTGCCAGGCCATTCTAAATAGACATCCGTAATGAATAGCAGTCACACCAACAGAGGAATAGTTAGGATACATCTCATACTTTCTTTATTTTCTCAAAATACAGAATAACCTACTGAAACACTGAAATAAACAATAAGGGTGGGTTGCACCAACATGGATTAACTCTTAAACTGGGTTAAATCAAGGTTTACCTATTCATCTAGTTTAGATTAGAGAGGAATTCTAAACTGCCACTTGAGGTGGTTTAACTGATAAAATGGCAGCATATCTACTGTGGAGAGACCAAAACGACAGAGTTCCTCAGAGAATAATTAGAGACAGGTTAAATCCTGTTGAATTTTATGATAATGATGAGTTTTCAAGGCAATACCACTTCTCCAAGGACTCTGTAATGCAGTGAGGGAGATATGAGTATCCAGCTTCAGAGATTTTTGCAGTTTGTTCCAGTCATTAGCAGCAGAGAACTGGAAGGAATGGCGGCCAAAGGAGGTGTTGGCTTTGGGGATGACCAGTGAGATATACCTGCTGGAGCGCATACTATGGGTGGGTGTTGCTATGGTGACCAATGAGCTAAGATAAGGCGGGGATTTGCCTAGCAGTGATTTATAGATGACCTGGAGCCACCTACTATATGAAGGCCACCTACTAGGTGACAATGGATATGCCTGTCGTGGGTACCTTATGACTTCTCTTTTAAACCCCCAGGCAAGAGGTCTCATAGAGAGAGTTTTTGGAGTGTGTAAAAAAAGATTCCCGTGCCTAAAGGACACTACACTGACAATCATTCTTGCAGTGGGAGTTCTGAATAACTTTGGCAAGAGACAAGGAGACGAGCTACCTGAGGAGACTGAGGTGCTGTCTCTAGCCAACTCTCCTGCTATTTCTCTCAGAATGACCTTCTTGATCCAAACCAGTCAGGTTTCAAGACTGGTCATTCAACTGAGACTGCTCTTCTCTGTGTCATGGAGGCTCTCCGCACTGCTAAAGCTAACTCTCTCTCCTCTGCTCTTATCCTTCTAGACCTATCCGCTGCCTTTGATACTGTGAACCATCAGATCCTCCTCTCCACCCTCTCCGAGTTGGGCATCTCCGGCGCTGCTCACTCTTGGATTGCGTCCTACCTGACAGGTCGCTCCTACCAGGTGGCGTGGCAAGAATCTGTCTCCGCACCACGTGCTCTCACTACTGTTTTCCCCCAGGGCTCAGTTCTAGGCCCTCTCCTATTCTCTCTATACACCAAGTCACTTGGCTCTGTCATATCCTCACATGGTCTCTCCTATCATTGCTACGCAGACGACACACAATTAATTTTCTACTTTCCCCCTTCTGATAACCAGGTGGCGAATCGCATCTCTGCATGTCTGGCAGACATATCAGTGTGGATGTCGGATCACCACCTCAAGCTCAACCTCGGCAAGACGGAGCTGCTCTTCCTCCCTGGGAAGGACTGCCCGCTCCATGATCTCGCCATCACGGTTGACAACTCCATTGTGTCCTCCTCCCAGAGTGCAAAGAACCTTGGCGTGACCCTGGACAACACCCTGTCGTTCTCTGCTAACATCAAAGCGGTGACCCGATCCTGCAGGTTCATGCTCTACAACTTTCGCAGAGTATGACCCTACCTTACACAGAAAGCGGCACAGGTCCTAATCCAGGCACTTGTCATCTCCCGTCTGGATTACTGCAACTCGCTGTTGGCTGGGCTCCCTGCCTGTGCCATTAAACCCCTACAACTTATCCAGAACGCCGCAGCCCGTCTGGTGTTCGACCTTCCCAAGTTCTCTCATGTCACCCTGCTCCTCCGCACACTCCACTGGCTTCCAGTTGAGGCTCGCATCTACTACAAGACCATGGTGCTTGCCTACGGAGCTGTGAGGGGAACGGCACCTCCTTACCTTCAGGCTCTGATTAGACCCTACACCCAAACGAGGGCACTACGTTCATCCACCTCTGGCCTGCTAGCTCCCCTACCTCTACAGAAGCACAGTTCCCGCTCAGCCCAGTCAAAGCTATTTGCTGCTCTGGCACCCCAATGGTGGAACAAGCTCCCCCACGACGCCAGGACAGCGGAGTCACTGACCACCTTCCGGAGACACTTGAAACCCTACCTCTTTAAGGAATACCTGGAATAGTATAAAGCAATCCTTCTACCCCCCTCCCCCACCCCCCCCATTAAAAAAAGAAGAAAAAAAGTGGTTGTCCCACTTGCTATCATAAATTGAATGCACCAATTTGTAAGTCGCTCTGGATAAGAGCGTCTGCTAAATGATGTAAATGTAAATGAGACTGAGGAGGACCTACCTGAGGAGAATGCAGAAGATGGCCAGGTGCAACATGCTGCCAATGCAAATGGGAATGCTGTGAGGAGAACCTTGATTGAGATTGTCGTAGCCGGCCGCGACCGGGAGACCCATGGGGCGGCGCACAATTGGCCCAGCGTCGTCCAGGGTAGGGGAGGGAATGGCCGGCAGGGATGTAGCTCAGTTGGTAGAGCATGGCGTTTGCAACGCCAGGGTTGTGGGTTCGATTCCCACGGGGGGCCAGTATGAGAAAAAAAAACTACCAAAAACAATGTATGCACTCACTAACTGTAAGTCGCTCTGGATAAGAGCGTCTGCTAAATGACTAAAATGTAAATGTAGAACCATTTTGCAGCCTAAGGTGTATATAATGTAACATTGGTAACATGTAAAAAGCAATATTATATTTTGATCGACACAAACAATTCCTATTTAGGCTATCTGTATTCAAATGTATTATTTAGACTTTGTTATTCTCAATACCATACAGGGTGGAACTGGAAGCACCAGAACACAAGAGTGGGGACAAGACTGGAGGACACCAAATTGCTTGGAAAGCATTGTTTTAATAAATAATTGTTTGAATAAATAATTGCTTAAATAAATAAAAAGATCAGCATTCTTTACACAGTGGGCATTTGTTTCCCTTAAGCAGTTTCTGTTTCTGAATTTGCAGTAGCTCTTTTTGTAAATTCAGGACCTCAATCTGCAGTAGATGTTTCTCTCTCCAGCTCCAAAACATCAATATGAGCTTGGTTCATGTCAGTTCTGGGGTGTTTGCTTGGCCTGTCTGGTGGTTTTGCTGCTGGAGCAAGATCCAGGCACTGCTGTTTCTCCACGGCACAGGGTGTCAGCTCAACTAAAGGAAAGGAAATACAGAAAATTAACTCATTATTAGTAGGCTATTTACGTACAACAATTGAATTGGGGCTTATGATATACCCAGCCTTGGTACGAATGATGATGTTATGCAGCATGCTTTAATGGGCCTGATTACGGTAACATTGTAGTGAAATAGCATTAACATCAGTTTTAACGTGCATTATAGTCATTGATGTATACCAGTTATTTATGCTTACTAAATATTGGTGGGTCGAGTTGTCCGTCGTCATCATAGGGGTTAAGGAGAGGGGCAAACTGCTGGGGAATCATCTCGAATATCTTCTGTGAGAGAGGATCAATTCACTTGGGCCGAGGCCCCCTCTGGTCTGAAATAGCCCCCGCCTCTCCTCTGCCGATTCCAGGCTGTATCACAACCGGCCGTGATTGGGAGTCAGATAGCGCGACGCACAATTGGCCCAGCGTTGTCCGGGTTTGGCCAGTGTAGGCCGTCATTGTAAATCAGAATTTGTTCTTAACTGACTTGCCTAGTTAAATAAAGGTAAAATGAAATTAAAAAAAAGTACGTTACTAAATTCCTCCATCAACTCCGACAAGAGGTTTTTTTCATAAGCGGAAAAATTTGAACTTATTTGACGTGCCATGATCAGGTGGCTAGCGGACAAATAATAATTGGCTAAATAACGTTAAGTAATGACATTATATTTTAATCTAGCTAGCTTGGTTTATAAACTAGCTGCTAGCTACAGTAGCTAACGTTAGCTAACAAATTAGTTTTCTGTCTAGTACTGGTAAATAACGGATTTTATTTCAAATCAGCCAACCAATGAGAACCTTTAGATATGAGCAGAAACCGTTCCATGCCCCATCACCAAGTGTGTGTGTGTGTGTGTGTGTGCCTGCACAAGTTTGTGAATTTGTGTGCCCATGCCCTATCACCGGAGGGTGTATTATACATTGTTGTTTGCCTGGCCTACATGCTCATCCAAGCATGGGGTAGTGTGGTACAGAACGCACGTCTTCCCCTCCCATCTCTCTCCAGGCTGCTTCATTTGTGTTTGCTGTTGATTTAATGTTCGCTGTCACATTGATTCATTATCTGTAGCCGTTTTTTTTCTACACTACAATCTAGCTTTAATGCTTTATGGGGTTATTTCTTGTGACGAGTACTGAGGATACTGAGAGGTAGGACGCAGGAATCAACAATGTAAAGGTTTAGTTAACACTGCGCAAGAGAACAACAAAGCGCGCGTACAAGACATGACACTAACAATCACACACAACACAACACTGAACAGTCCAGGGCTAAATAGGGGTGATGATGAGATGATGAGGTGCAGGTGCGCTGGAGGTGATTAGGGTGCGTTGGGTTTTCATTCCGGTGTTGCCGAGGTGGTGTGCTCAGACCAGTGGCTCACTAGACCGGAGAATCAGAGCGCGGGAGGGGAGTAACGGGAGGAGACGTGACAGTTCTAGTTCACTTATAAGCACACGGAAATAAACGCTATTAATTAAATTGGAGTGCATTTTTTAACAGTACTTCCATTACATGAAATTTAAGATCCATATCAGAATATAATAATTTATTTACATATTGTCACACATTTCTTTATTTTCTTTGTTTCTCATTCATTGCAAAATAAGGCCCAAGCATAACGTAATGTCACTAGCAGACCCAATGGTAGACATAATGTCACTAGCAGACTCAATGGTATATGTAATGTCACTAGCAGACTCAATGGTAGACGTAATGTCACTAGCAGACTCAATGGTAGACGTAATGTCAGTATCAGACCCAATGGTAGACGTAATGTCACTAGCAGACTCAATGGTAGACGTAATGTCACTAGCAGACTCAATGGTAGACGTAATGTCACTAGCAGACTCAATGGTAGACGTAATGTCAGTATCAGACCCAATGGTAGACGTAATGTCACTAGCAGACCCAATGGTAGACGTAATGTCACTAGCAGACCCAATGGTAGACGTAATGTCAGTATCAGACCCAATGGTAGATGTAATGTCACTAGCAGACCCTATTTATGTGTAGTAATAAGCCTAAATGACAATAGCACTGCAGTGTTCTGTTTAGAAAGCTGTGTTCTAAGCTATGTTCTAGAATGCATGCTTAGAAATCATTCACAGCATTTGTTTTGT
Source organism: Coregonus clupeaformis (assembly GCF_020615455.1). Lineage (NCBI taxonomy): Eukaryota > Metazoa > Chordata > Actinopteri > Salmoniformes > Salmonidae > Coregonus > Coregonus clupeaformis. The sequence goes on from NC_059212.1 coordinate 56,399,488, forward strand.
ATTTTAGTAACAATCAATTGGTTGTTACAGGAATGAGGCATTTTACCACCACTAGCTATATCCTCCTTCATTAATTAGCATGCCGTAATCACTAGCTATCTTCTCCTTCGTTAATTAGCATGCCGTAATCACTAGCTATCTTCTCCTTCGTTAATTAGCATGCCGTAATCACTAGCTATCTTCTCCTTCGTTAATTAGCATGCCGTAATCACTAGCTATCTTCTCCTTCGTTAATTAGCACGCTGTAATCACTAGCTATCTTCTCCTTCGTTAATTAGCATGCCGTAATCACTAGCTATCTTCTCCTTCGTTAATTAGCATGCCGTAATCACTAGCTATCTTCTCCTTCGTTAATTAGCACGCTGTAATCACTAGCTATCTTCTCCTTTGTTAAATCATTCATATTTGGCTGTCTTGCATCTTAGGATAGGTTGTTTTTCCCATAGAAAGAAATTGAGATTTGTGTGTGTGTATACTGTATATACACTGAGTGTACAAAACATTAAGAACACCTTCCTAATATTGAGTTGAACAAGTGACATTCATAGCTTTCACCTGGATTCACCTGGTCAGTTTATGTCATGGAAAGAGCAGGTGTTCTTAATGTTTTGTATACTCAGTGTATATGTGTGTAATTACATGAACTTGTGTGTGCGTGTGTATGATGGTGTGTGATGGTGTGTTGGCCTGTCAGGAGTGAGTGTGTTAAATTATCTTAGCATATGTGACGAATGGATGACCTGGGAAAGAGCAGGCTCCTCAGTGGCCTATCTCTCACGCTACATTCTAAAGAGGCAATATATCGATCGGACGAGGTCTCAACACTGCCCTCTCTCTCTCTCTCTCTCTCTTTATTTCTCTCTCTTTCTTTCTTTGTATCGCTCTATATCTTTCTGCCTCTGTATCTTTCTTTCTCTCTATCTGGTGTTGAATGGGGATGAGGCAGAGAGATGGAGAGCGCGAGAGAGCCAGATTATGAAAGAGAAAATCCCCCACTCATACCTTTCTAATCCATAGTGTCTTTCAGAGAAAAGGGCCCCCTTTTCACGTGTCTCCCCAAAGCCTCTTATATGGGATCCCTTGCTGCTGAACCCCCCCCCCCAAGTCTCTCTCCCACACCCAGAACATACACACCACACACCACAATGTCACAATAATCTACTATATAAGACCATGTATGCTTCATTTGGTCATTTTAGAATTTTAGCAAGGTATTAACATGTAACCTGATCTTTCACAAAGTGCAATGTGAATGCCGTACAAGTTTAACACATTCAAAAGGTGTGATGGAGGATTCGCTGATTGTATTTTTTATCACGTGCATGGTGTGGGTGCATTGTATGCCCATTTTGTGTGTGTATGTGTGTGAAATTATAGTTCATGTAATAATAGTGGTATTGTTGAATATTATAACCTGTTACAGCCTAAGCTATGATGACCTGTTATAGCCTAAGCTATACACTCTTAGAAAAAAGGGTTCCAAAATGATTATTCGACTTTCCCCATAGGATAACCCTTTTTGGTTCCAGGTAGAATTATTTTGGGTTATATGGAGAATCCTCTGTGGAAAGGGTTCTAAATGGAACCCAAAAGGGTTCTACCTGGAAACAAAAAGGGTTCTTCAAAGGGTTCTCCTATGGGGACAGCCGAAGAACCCTTATTGACTGTAGATAGCACCTTTTTGTACAATGCTGAAATGGCTGCAGAAAAGACTGTGAAACTGCAGAAGTGGCATTCATTGCCTGTTTATGCTAGAGATATGGCATTGAGCCTCAGGCTAAAGGCCATCTGACTGAAAGGCTGACTAATATATCTGTTAGGAGAGCTTGTCACTTTGTAACGGGACTGACCCTAATAAAAACTGACGAGTTGGCATTTTATGTAATGCCGTATTACTGTGAGGAGGATCCTGAAGCTGAATTCATACTGTAAGTGTGTGTGTGTGTGTGTGTGTGTGTGTGTATGTGTGTGTGTGTGTGTGTGTGGACATGTTTAACTATACTTGTGGGGACCAGAAGTCCCCACAAGAATAGTAAACAAACAAAAGTTGGACCAACTGGGGACATTTTGTTGGTCCCCACAAGGTCAAATGCTATTTCTAGGGGGTTTAGGGCTAAGGTTAGAATTAGTGTTAGGGTTAGAATTAGGTTTAGGGTTAGGGTTAGGGTTAGGAGCTAGGGTTAGTTTTAAGGTTAGGGTTAGGGTTAGGGTTAGGAGCTAGAATTAGGTTTAGGGTTAGGGTTAGGGTTAGGGTTAAGGTTTTCGGGTTAGGGTTAGGGTTAGGGTAAGGGTACGGGTTAGGTTTAGGGTTAGGGGTTAGGAAAAATAGGATTTTGAATGGGACTGAATTGTGTGTCCCCACAAGGTTAGTTGTACAAGACTGTGTGTGTGTGTGTGTGTGTGTATGTGTGTATGTGTGTGGCTTGGATCACACTAGCATTCCTATATACTCCCTACAGAGGAGGCTGTTGAGAGTTTCACAGCCTTTTCTGCAGCCATTTCAGCATTGTACATTGTGCTATCGACAGTCAATAAGGGTTCTTTGGCTGTTTGGGGTTTTATGCTGGGTTTCTGTACAAGCACTTTGTGACATCTGCTGATGTAAAAAGGGCGTTATAAATACATTTGATTTGATTTGATTTGATTTGAGGAGCTATAGGAGGATGGGCTCATTGTAATGTCTGGAATGGAATAAATGGAACGGAGTCAAACAAATGGTTTCATTTTACATTTAAGTCATTTAGCAGACGCTCTTATCCAGAGCGACTGACAGTTAGTGCATACATTATTTATTTATATTTTTCATACCCCCCGTGGGAATCGAACCCAGCAAACGCCATGCTCTACCAACTGAGCTACATCCCTGCCGGCCATTCCCTCCCCTACCCTGGACGAATTGTGCGCCGCCCCATGGGTCTCCCGGTCGCGGCCGGCCACGACAGAGCCTGGATTCGAACCAGGATCTCTAGTGGCACAGCTAGCACTGCGATGCAGTGCCTTAGACCACTGTGCCACTCGGGAGGTTGTGTGTCCTGGGAGGTTTGTGTAAAAACTTTTGGTCGATATATCCGGAGAAATGAAGGACCATGTAAAAAACTGCTGGTCATTAATCCGGCTAGAAGGACCATGTAAAAACGGTTGGCTGGTCATTAATCCGGCTAGAAGGACCATGTAAAAACGGTTGGCTGGTATGCCCTCACCCATCTGAGCGGTCGGCTGTGAATGCCCTCACCCGCTATATACTTATAACTGATTGGTTTGGTTCTGCCCACCATAGTGCTGTCCGGTTAGAACATGATGTTCAGGCCCATCACTGTACTCTTGATAGTCACCACCACACACACACAAACACAGACACAGCTGTTTCCATTTGAAGATATTTATATGATTTTGGTATTCCGAATGACTTGGAATCTTATTGTTGTGGTTATTTCGATGCACGCACAACATTCAGACATTCATGTTACTGTCGACAATAAAAAGTCCTCAGAAACATGCGTCTTCTCCCTTCAGACGACGAAAGCACTTTGACCTGAGTGGGCAGGTGCAGTGTCCAGATGAGCATTTCCAAGCGCTCTGATTGGTTGGGAATGGTAGGGCTATGATGGGTGAGGGATAACTAAGGTAGGCTGAGCAGCCAAACTAACGGGACTGAAGGGAAACTGAAGGGACTGTGAGGGGAAGTTAGGTAGAGAGGAGAGGATTAAGACAGCCTTTTTAACAGTTTGACTCCGTTCCATCAATTCCATTCCAGCCATTACAATGAGCCCGTCCTCCTATAGCTCCTCCCACCAGCCTCCCCTGACTCCTATAAATGTAAAGATTTATATGATTTATCTTTGGTGTAAAAAGGTGTACAGTTAAAAAGTACAAAGCCCAGAGGTTAACACATGCTAAAGCAAGCGCTCACCACTGTCCCAATGGAATCAAATCTCTATGAAGTGGTTGAAGCATGCTTCAACAAGGACAGGATCCTCACCATATCAAGAAGAGCAGGAACGTGTACATCTGCCAGAGAGCTGGTGGTAGCTCTGTCCTGTGTGACCCAGTAGGCCCTCCCCTGGTAAATACAGGCTTGGAGGTTCTCTCCATGTTTAAAAATACCCATTGCTGGGTTCTTATATGAGGGGTTAGTTATTATGGCTACTGTGGGGTTCTATTCCCCCAGGACTCTCTCATTTTGTTCTTGTTAGCAGTTTTCTTCATTTGACTCCATAGAAAGTCAGTCCTATTACTCCATCAAACTGTATCCACATTTCATCTGCTGTGCAAACATCACTCTGTCAAAGTACTTCACACAACACAACACAGCACAGCACACACAGCACAACATAACATGCATAGACATACCGTGTAAATGCCCCATGTTCAACAGAATACATAATTCCCTTTGGCGTTGTTGAAGCCTTTCGTTCAGTATTGAGCATTCTGGAACAGATATCCAAACTGGGTTCAGTAGGATCACTGATGTGTAAGTTTTGATGTAATAAGTAGCTAAGGACTGCCATCTACTGGGCATTGAATAAAATAGTTCCATCGAAGTTATTCGCTCTTTGTACCAGCACTGACCACAGGGAGGCGATGATTTAACATATCAGTGTGAGTATTGTGGAAAATCACTGCAAACTGCACAATCATCCAGGTAACACCACTATATCTAATGGACTAGGGTGGTCAAGCCTACAGTCGGTATGTGACATGTATTCTGCATGCTTTGCACGATTTAAATACTTCACTGTAGTACAGAAATTATACACGCAATAAAACCAATAAAAACCCTATGTGTAGCTGTGTGTGTGTGTGTCTCTGTCTCTGTGTCTGTGTGTGTGTGTAAAGTGTGGGAGGAGCCTTTATGGGAAAGCACAGTAAATTACTTCCGTTTGTGTCTGAGGGGAGCAATAGAGCGAGAGAGAAAGAGAGAGAGAGAGAGAGAGAGAGAGAGAGAGAGAGAGAGAGAGAGAGAGAGAGAGAGAGAGAGAGAGAGAGAGAGAAAGAGAGAGAGAGAGAGAGAGAGAGATGTACAGCAAAGGCGGTGTGACAGGTCTTTAAAGGGAGAGGGCGATGCATTCATTACCAAACAGCCACTGGGGTAGATACGCCAAGGCATGGACAGCCAGAGACCCCACTCCTTCCTTCCTGTCTGACTCTGACATGCCTTATTGTCTGAACTCTGTCATCACCCCAAACCTTCTATGCACTAAACCCAAATCCCATATTCAGGATCAGGGCATGTATCCACAAAGCTACTCAGTTGGAGTGCTGATCTAGGATCCATTTTGCCTTGAATAATGAATAAGATTATATGGACCTGATCCTAGATCAGAGCTCCTACTCTGAGATGCTTTATTCATAATAATAAAAAATAAAAATAAAATAATAATAATAATGATTGTCTTAACTCTATCTTCACCCCAAAGCTTCTCTGTCCTAAACCCAAACCACTGATTCAGGATCAGAACACCTCATCCCTGGTCCTGTGTGTCTCAGTTGGAAGAGCATGGCACTTGCAACATCAGGACTGTGGGTTCAATTCCTGGGGCCACCCAGGTGTAAAATATATGCATGCATGAGTTTAGGCCTACTGGAATTCTAAGTGCAAAGAAAACGTGTGCTGAGGGAATTGCTCACTGAATACTTTATACCAGGGATCATCAACTAGATTCAGCTGCGGGGTGATTTTTTTCCTGGTCGGGGGGCCGGAACACAATTACAAATAATTTGTAGACCACAAGAAGCCCAAACAGATATAATGTTTACCTAAAACAATCATTTCAAACCTTGCTTACATTTGTATACGATCACGTGTCTCTCTATTATACGTGGGAATACTTGGGAACAGATTTCTTGAATTAAAATTCCTTAGAGCTGATTTCCTGGTGTTTTAACAGTCTTTTATGTACAATTATTTTTGTTGCTGTTGCTCAGAACACTTTGGGGGCCAAATATAGCCACCCGCGGGCCAAATTCGGCCCGTGGGCCGGCAGTTGAGGTACTCTGCACTATTCACTGTATTCAGCAGTGTATGTGGAACGTCTGGTGGACCGCGCAGGCGCGCTGGGGAGATTGCCTTTGAGGCCAGTGCTGCAGGAAAAGCCGGGGGAGACGGCGCCGAGATTGAGGGTGAGGAGAGGAAAACAGTTATAAAGAAAAAAAAAAAAGGGCAAACATGGACAAGGACAATTGCTTCCGTTTACTTATAACACCATCCTCAAAAGATGAATTGAGCTATTCCTGTGAATAGAAGTCGGGTAAATGGGCGAGCAGTTTCTTAGATAGACGTAGCCTACTGTAGGCTATGCTTGCTTGGCAAACTGAAGATAATGTCAGGGAATGGATGAAAATCCCCTAACTAGTTTACTGCAGTTGCCTGGCTGGAATTCTCTTCTCGTATTGAGAATATCGGACACATGGGAAAAAAACGGTTAGCTTGTAACGGTGGGAAGGAGCCATAACACATCTGGGTGTGAGGGATTCTAACGGTGTCCAGTCGGTCTTCGTTTCGGTAACGCATTCGAAGTTTGAACAGAAAGATACATTTTGCTGCATCGAATTCCTTTGGACGGGATGTCATCTGCCGCCGACAGAGTTCCACGAGTTAACTGACCATCTGCCTCTCGGTAACGGAGGCCGAGCGAGCCAGGCGTGAAGATGGGTGATGCGGCACATACCAAGGGGTTGAGACGAACCTTTATCGTCCCATCGATCAAGGCTTTTGACCACTATGATTTCACAAGGGCCAAAATATCCTGTAGCTTCACATGGCTTGTGGCCAAAGCCTTCGGCTCAGGTAGGTGGAGCCTTTTCTTGTTTTCTCAATATTGGTATGGAAATGTATAACATTTTATGCAAAATGTTGACAAATTGTATCAGTATGCACATCATCATAATAGGGCCAATCATCATTGATAACAGCGATATTTCTGAGAGGCCTAAAGAGTATCTCTTATCTGTGATAAGAATTTGTTATTTGGCCCCAGGGCCTTGATGAAACATCATGAAGACTTCACCACGCGCGAATGCGATAATTAAACACGCAAATTAGTCATTTTATTAAGTCACATCTGGGCGCTCTAATTGAGGAGAAGCGCACGTGTGGGCAGACTAATTGTTGCTCATTCCAATACCTCTGCCTTTTCTGTTCTCATCATGGCAGAGAGCGTTGTTGTTTACCTACCCTCTCCCATATGCATGGATGTCTGTGACATTTGATTGATTAGCTATTGCAGCTGGTTCCTGAAGTTCACAGCAATGGCCCCATGCCCTACAGGTTGTTGGACCATCTGAACAGTATTAGAAAGATAATTCCATGTGATTTGACCATTGACAATGACACAGTTGTCATTTCACTGGGTGATCTACCATTACAATCAGAATCTATTCTAAACATTCAGAGGAACATTTCCAGTTGTTTCTGGATGACAGACAGCACGTAGCCTATATTAAAGGCTCTCTATGGGGCCTCCAGTGTGGTTGGGGAAAGCCTTGGCCTGCAGGCAGTAGCCAGAGAAGCTCTATAACCTCTCATTCCAACTGGCTAGCTCAGTGGCTCTGGGGTTGGTTGGAGGGTGACTGACTCCAGCTCCCTAATTAAGGTTTTTAACTGGGCTACACTCTAACTACCATCTGCTCAGTCTGTGGAGAGAGAGAGAGAGAGAGAGAGAGAGAGAGAGGGTGGGAGAGAGAGAGAGGGGTGGGAGAGAGAGAGGGTGGTGAGAGAGAGAGAGAGGGTGGTGAGAGAGAGAGAGGGTGGTGAGAGAGAGAGAGGGTGGTGAGAGAGAGAGAGAGAGAGAGAGAGAGAGAGAGGGAGGGGGGTTATGCTATAGCTAGCCTTGGGAGCCTAGGATTCTCATGTTCAATCACCACACCACACTATGCTGTAGCCTGCTGCACATGACTAGAAAGCTCCTCATATAGCTTCCAGCATGACGTTTGTAAGCTAAGCTTTTCTCAAGTGTATAATATGGGGAAAACCCTCACTAGAAGCACATGTTGTCAACTGCTCGCCTCCCCTCACCTCATTACTCATTCCTAGAGAACAACAGGCTCTTAGCATAGCAGGACTGGGCAGATTTTTCCTGTCCCTCCCGATGATACAGATTACTGCTCCCTTCCAGCACCACTACAGAGAACTGTGGCCCAATTCATCAACCCAGGCTGAGTCTACACGCACAGCCACGTTTGGCCTAGTTACTGTGGCTGTGACAGGAGTTTGACCCAGGAAATGCTGAAAATGTGCACGCACATACACTTACACACTCACAAAAGGGTTTCTTCTATTATGACTGATTCAGACCAGAGGCATCTGTGGTTGTTGCTCTCCTGTGTGGCACTGCATCACTGACTAGGTGACTGACTGCTCTGTGTGTGTGTGTGTGTGTGTGCACAAATGCTTTGCGAGCAGCTGTTCTAGAATGTGCTCTACGCAGACAGTCCTCTCCTGTCTCTGTAACATCTGTGGTGTGTTGGCATCGTGGAGACCCAGTCAGAGTGACAACATTTGTCTCCGTTACATCACAACACAGGGGCTTCCCGGTGGGATCCTTGGGACGTCCCTACCCTAAACCTAACCAACAATGGTCTTATCTTGTGTGAACTTATTAGGCACAATGAATGTGAGTGACAACAGCTCGGATTGCTTCTTTGGTCTAACTACATCGATGTTCTCACTGCATTGGAAAATATGTAGTCTGACGTTAGTTTACATAGTGAGCAACTGAACAAAAATGTTACTTTTGAAAGCCACTGCTAAAATACAGCGCATTTGAAAATTATTCAGACCCCTTGACCTTTTCAACATTTTGTTACGTTACAGCCTTCTTCTAAAAATGATTAAATTTCCCCCCCCCCCTCATCAATCTACACACAATACCCCATAATGACAAAGCAAAAACAGGTTTTTAGAAATTTTTGCAAATATGACATTTACATAAGTATTCAGACCCTTTACTCAGTACTTTGTTGAAGCACCTTTGGCAGCGATTACAGCCTTGAGTCTTCTTGGGTATGACGCTACAAGCTTGGCACACCTGTATTTGGGGAGTTTCTCCCATTCTTCTCTGCATATCCTCTCAAGCTCTGTCAGGTTGGATGGGGAGCGTCGCTGCACAGCTATTTTCACGTCTCTCCAGAGAATATTGTTTCTCATGGTCTGAGAGTCCTTTAGGTGCCTTTTGGCAAACTCCAAGCAGGCTGTAATGTGCATTTTACTGAGGAGTAGCTTCCGTCTGGTCACTCTACCATAAAGTCCTGATTTGTGGAGTGCTGCAGAGATGGTTGTCCTTCTGAAAGGTTCTCCCAACTCCACAGAGGAACTCTGGAGCTCTGTCAGTGACCATCGGGTTCTTGGTCACCTCCCTGACCAAGGCCCTTCTCCCCCGATTGCTCAGTTTGGCAGGGCGGCCAGCTCTAGGAAGAGTCTTGGTGGTTTCAAACTTCTTCCATTTAAGAATGATGGAGGCCACTGTGTCCTTGGGGGCCTTCAATGCTGCAGAATTTTTTTGGTACCCTTCCCCAGATCTGTGCCTTTACACAATCCTGTCTCGGAGCTCTACGGACAATTCTTTCGACCTCATGGCTTGGTTTTTGCTCTGACATGCACTGTCAACTGTGGGACCTTATATAGACAGGTGTGTGCCTTTCCAAATCATGTCCAATCAATTGAATTTACCACAGGTGGACTCCAATCAAGTTGTAGAAACATCTCAAGGATGATCAATGTGAACAGGATGCACCTGAGCTCAATTTCAAGTCTCATAGCAAAGGGTCTGAATACTTATGTGAATAAGGTATTTCTGTTTTTTATTTGTAATAAATGTGCAAGAATTTCTACAAACCTGTTTTTGCTTTGTCATTATGGGGTATTGTGTGTAGATTGAGGATTTGTATTTATTTTATCCATTTCAAATAAGGCTGTAACGTAACAGAATTTGGAAAATTGTACATTGGACATTGTAAACTGCCGCTATAAGCTACAGGTTTCTAAGAATGCAATAACTGCATAGTAATTGGGCTCCCGAGTGGTGCAGCGGTCTAAGGCACTGCATCTCAGTGCTTGAGGCGTCACTACAGACCCCTTGGTTCGATTCCAGGCTGTATCACAACCGGCCGTGATTTGGGAGTCCCATAGGGCGGCGCACAATTGGCCCAGCGTCGTCCGGGTTTGGCCGGTGTAGGCCGTCATTGTAAATAAGAATTTTTTCTTAACTGACTTGCCTGGTTAAATAAAGGTAAAATAAATAAATAGTAACAAAAGTATTGTTGCTGACTTCTGTACATGCTTTAATGTTCTCTCCCTGTGCTTTGCTCCAATTGGTCGGCATAGTAAGGGTGGATATTCCAGGTCCCGTGTTTGTACTTACTGTGACAGCTCCTTCCTGTGTATTTCCTGTTTGATTGGTTTTCCTGGTTTTCCTTGACGCGGCAGCTTTTCATGAACTCGTGGAAAACTAAAGCCTGCTCACTCTGTAAAGTGTGATCTGCACTCTACACTGTTACAAATAAGGTTGCTTTATTGGTCTAATAGAACCTTTTTGATGGCCATATGAACCGAGCCATAAAACCCCTGTTTGGAACTTTATAGCACCATTTTCTTCTAGCTGCACTTGTATGGCTGTTGTTAGCAAGACTGTGTTAACATTGTTCCATCCACATAAAGGTGTGTAGTAGACTGCGTAAACATTGTATTTGGTATTGAGGAGGTCAGAGAGCTGGCAGTGTCGTGCCAGGACAACAACCTCTCCCTCAAAGGAAGGCCCTAAAAATTGTCAAAGACTCCAGCCACCCAAGTCATAGACGGTCCTCTCTGCTACTGCACGGCAAGTCTGAGACCAAAAGGCTCCTGAACAGCTTCTACCCCCGAGCCATAAGACTGCTAAACAGTTAATCAAATGGCCACCCTGACTATTTGCATTGACCAAACCCCCCTGCCCCCCCCCCCTTTTTCTTTTGCACTAACATTCTTGCACTGTCTCTCTGCACACCCACACACTCACACATACTATACTGACACTCCAACACAGACACACACACACACATGCATAAATAAAATAAAATAAAATCAAATTGTATTTGCCTCATGCGCCGAATACAACAGGTGTAGACATTACCGTGAAATGCTTACTTACAGCCCTTAACCAACAATGCATTTATTTTTTAATAAAAAAGTAAAATAAAACAACAACAACAAAAAGGTGTTAAGAAAAAAAGAGCAGAAGTAAAATAAAATAACAGTAGGGAGGCTATATACAGGGGGTACCGGTGCAGAGTCAATGTGCGGGGGCACCGGCTAGTTGAGGTAGTTGAGGTAATATGTACATGTGGGTAGAATTAAAGTGACTATGCATAAATAATTAACAGAGTAGCAGCAGCGTAAAAAGATGGGGTGGGGGGGCAGTGCAAATAGTCCGGGTAGCCATAATTAGCTGTTCAGGAGTCTTATGGCTTGGGGGTAGAAGCTGTTCAGAAGCCTTTTGGACCTAGACTTGGTGCTCCGGTACCGCTTGCCGTGCAGTAGCAGAGAGAACAGTCTATGACTAGGGTGGCTGGAGTCTTTGACAATTTTGAGGGCCTTCCTCTGACACTGCCTGGTATAGAGGTCCTGGATGGCAGGAAGCTTGGCCACAGTGATGTACTGGGCCGTACGCACTACCCTCTGTAGTGCCTTCCAGTCGGAGGCCAATCAGTTGCCATACCAGGCGGTGATGCAACCAGTCAGGATGCTCTCGATGGTGCAGCTGTAGAACGTTTTGAGGATCTGAGGACCCATGCCAAATCTTTTCAGTCTCCTGAGGGGGAATAGGCTTTGTCGTGCCCTCTTCACGACTGTCTTGGTGTGTTTGGACCATGATAGTTTGTTGGTGATGTGGACACCAAGGTGCTCTCAACCTGTTCCACTACAGCCCCGTCGATGAGAATGGGGGCGTGCTCAGTCCTCTTTTTTTTCCTGTAGTCCACAATCATCTCCTTTGTCTTGGTCACGTTGAGGGAGAGGTTGTTATCCTGGCACCACACGGCCAGGTCTCTGACCTCCTCCCTATAGGCTGTCTCATTGTTGTCGGTGATCAGGCCTACCACTGTTGTGTCGTCAACAAACTTAATGATGGTGTTGGAGTCGTGCCTGGCCATGCAGTCATGGGTGAACAGGGAGTACAGGAGGGGACTGAGCACGCACCCCTGAGGGGCCCGCGTGTTGAGGATCAGCGTGGCAGATGTGTTGTTACCTACCCTTACCACCTGGGGGTGGCCCGTCAGTAAGTCCAGGATCCAGTTGCAGAGGGAGGTGTTTAGTCCCAGGATCCTTAGCTTAGTGATGAGCTTTGAGGGCACTATGGCTGTCGTCAATGAATAGCATTCTCACGTAGGTGTTCCTCTTGTCCAGTCACTTTTACCCCTACCTACATGTACATATTACCTCAACTACCTCATACCCCTGCACATTGACTCTGTACCAGTTCTTCTTGTATATAGTCTCGTTATTGTTATTTTATAGTTACTATTAACTTAACTCTGCATTGTTGGGAAATGGCTCGTAAGTAAGCATTTCATGTTAAAGTCTAGACCTGTTGTATTCGGCGCATGTGACAAATAACATTTGATTTGATTTGAGGTCATAGGAGCTTTTGTCCATCCTCTCAGGGTTATAAGGTGGCTTTATAGTGGGGGAGTGGGGACAGTTGGGGAACTTTATATTGGGGACAGACAGTTGTTGTTGTGACTAGCTGCTGAAGTGACTAGTCTGGCTGTTAAGTGGTTGTTGGAGTGGTAAATGCCTGTCATTGTCTGAAATAGCCCATGTCATCTCTCTGGGTGGGAACACACTAAAGATTAGGTTTGCTTCTGAAACCCCCCTCGGAAGAATTAGTATTACTGATAGGGAGTGGATGTACAGATGTACGATCGTAATTTGAGCCAGTTTGCTACAGCAGGAAAATAATCCTGCAGCAACAGGACATTTGAATTAGTATGTGGATTATAATGAATGGGCTTTTTTTTTTGTTAGGGCAAATCAAGTCTGAAATGTTAAAGTGGAAATTACAAACTTTAGAAGCCTTTTTAAACCTTGAATACACTACAAGTTTGCATTTCCTGCAGTGCAGGAAAATTCTCAGCAACAAAAGAGTGTCAAATTAAGATCCTACATCTGTTGGGGATGAAGAGAGTCCTCACTTAGCCATGTAGCCCCCTCCACCTCAGTCTGCATGAATGAACCAAAGGATATTCCTTATCAATTTTGTCGTACTATTGACCATTCTATTGACCATTATATAGGTCGTTATCAATAAAAGGTCACAATACGGTGCAGAGCGTTTGATTGGGCTGCTGGAGGGCAAGGAGACCCGCAGCTCCGCTAAAACTATTGACAGCTAAAACCATTGACAACTATGTGCCGTTTTCAAGGGATTGTTAAATAAATGTTAACTATTTGATTGTAATATCATCATCTCTTGAAGCGCATTGTCAGAACCACAAATGTACGATTATTCCATGAAAAACAATTGTGCACATTGAGCTCTATAATCAGAGTTCCAGGCCTACAGCAAGTAACTGCATGCTTTTCTTGACCAGTAAACCTCAATTAATCATGTAATTTCAGATACATGAGGGTAGCCTTACGATATCTCTCGATATTGGCCACCATTAATTCAATATTTGAGTGATATAAAATAAAGGGAACTATACCTACAAGTGTGAGTGATTTAGGTTAATTTCCCATCCTTTGTGGGGTCTGTCTGTCAAGCAGCAAAAGGGCGCATTTGCCGATGTAACATTACAAGCTACCGGTAGAAACTTTGTACAGTTGGCTAAACATAGTGGTAAGTAGTAATTTTCTGCAACCAATGGTGTCCTAGCTAGCGAAATTAGCTAATATTCAGTGCTTGACTTGGACTGGAATAGGTGCCGGTACTCAGATCAGGCAGGAGCCCAAGTCAAGCACTGCTATCATTATCCCCTTCTTCTTATTATTTGTGTACTTTTTACCCCAATTGGTAGTTACAGTCTTGTCCCATCGCTGCAACTCCCGTTCGGACTCGGGAGAGGCGAAGGTCAAGAGCCATGCGTCCTCCAAAACACAACCCTGCCAAGCCGCACTGCTTCTTGACACACTGCTCGCTTAACCCGGAAGCCAGCCACACCAATGTGTTGGAGGAAACACCGTACAACTGGCGACCAAAGTCAGCGTGTATGCGCCCGGCCCGTCACAAGGAGTCGCTAGAACAAGGACATCCCGGCCGGCCAAACCCTCCCCTAACCCGGACGACGCTGGGCCAATTGTGCATCGCCTCATGGGAGAGTAGGGGTTACTGTGAAGTAAGGGTTAGGGTTAGGGTTATCTATCTAACCCTTATCTTTAACCCTAACCCTAACCCTAGCTATCTTCACAGTAACCCCTACTCTCCCTCTCTAGATGGGGTCCCATAGGAACTGACTGTAGTGTTAGTTATGTAGCCTAGCTATCTTCACAGTAACCCCTACTCTCCCTCTCTAGATGGGGTCCCAGAGGAGCTGACTGTAGTGTTAGTTATGTAGCCTAGCTATCTTCACAGTAACCCCTACTCTCCCTCTCTAGATGGGGTCCCATAGGAACTGACTGTAGTGTTAGTTATGTAGCCTAGCTATCTTCACAGTAACCCCTACTCTCCCTCTCTAGATGGGGTCCCATAGGAACTGACTGTAGTGTTAGCTATCTTCACAGTAACCCCTACTCTCCCTCTCTAGATGGGGTCCCATAGGAACTGACTGTAGTGTTAGTTATGTAGCCTAGCTATCTTCACAGTAACCCCTACTCTCCCTCTCTAGATGGGGTCCCATAGGAACTGACTGTAGTGTTAGTTATGTAGCCTAGCTATCTTCACAGTAACCCCTACTCTCCCTCTCTAGATGGGGTCCCATAGGAACTGACTGTAGTGTTAGTTATGTAGCCTAGCTATCTTCACAGTAACCCCTACTCTCCCTCTCTAGATGGGGTCCCATAGGAACTCACACACACACACACACACACGCTCACACACACACATACACACACACACGCACACACACACACATACACGCGCACGCACACACGCGCACACACACACACACACACACACACACACACACACACACACACGATCTCTTTATGAGGGGATTAGTCTTTTTAGTCCATGCTTACTGTCACCACCAGTACTGATTTTATTCCAGCTACTGTAAGCAGCCTAATCAGTTAAAGCTCACCCCACCTCAGCTATCTAGCGTGACAGTATCTTTCCCTACACTCTTAGAAAAAAGGGTTCCAAAAGGGTTCTTCGGCTGTCTCCATAGGAGAACCCTTTTTGGTTCCAGGTAGAATCATTTTGGGTTCCATGTAGAACCCTTTCCACAGAGGGCTCTACCTAGAACCTAAAGGGCTCTACCTGTAATCAAAAGGGGTTCTTCAAAGGGTTCTCCTATGGGGATAGCCGAAGAACCCTTTTAGGTTCTAGATCTACACAATTTTTTTTCTAATAATGTAGCTATCCTCACACTAACCCCTCCTCTCCCTCCCTAGATGGGGTCCCAGAGGAGCTGGGGTCTAACTATGTTCATCGTAGCCCCAAACTAACCCGTCCCCTCCTCTCTCCCTCCACAGATGCGGTCCCTGAGGAGCTGGCTGACCCCTTCTACAGGGACCAGTACAGCCAGGAGCATGTGAAGCCCCCTGTGGTGTGCCTGCTGCTGTCTGCAGAGCTGTACTGCCGGGCGGGGAGCCTCATCCTCCGCAGCGACGCTGTCAAACCTCTGCTGGGACACAACGCCGTCATCCAGGCCCTGGCACAGAAGGGACTGTACGTCACTGACCAGGACCGCTTGGTCACAGAGAGGGACCTGACCAGTACGCCTATACGCATGGTAAGGATGGAGAGCTGTCTGTCTCACACACACACACACACACACACACACACACACACACACACACACACACACACACACACACACACACACCCCTTCTCTTTCTCTCATCCTTCACATGCTCCTGGCTGTAAAATGTATCTCCTACTTCTCCTTCTCCTTCTCCTTCTCTCTCTCTTTCACTCACACACTCATCCTCTCTTTGTGTGTGCTCTAAGGCAGGGTTTTCCAAACTCGGCCCTGGGCCCCCACCCCTGGTGAATGTTTTTGCCCTAGCACTACACAGCGGATTCAAATAATCAAAGCTTGATGATGAGCTGGTTATTTGAATCAAAATGTGCACCCCTTGGGGTCCCCAGGACCGAGTTGGGGAAACCCTGCTCTAGGATAGGGCTCTGTGTACAGTTTTCTCAGCGTTGTCTCCTGAAAGGACAAAAACAGACAGACAGGCTAGCAACCACTGACAGACAGACAGGCTAGCAACCACTGACAGATAGACAGACAGACAGACAGGCTAGCAACCACTGACAGACAGACAGACAGGCTAGCAACCACTGACAGATAGACAGACAGACAGACAGACTAGCAACCACTGACAGACAGACAGACAGGCTAGTAACCACTGACAGACAGACAGACAGGCTAGCAACCACTGACAGATAGACAGACAGACAGACAGACAGACAGACTAGCAACCACTGACAGATAGACAGACAGACAGACAGACTAGCAACCACTGACAGACAGACAGACAGACTAGCAACCACTGACAGACAGACAGACAGACAGACAGACAGACAGACAGACAGACAGACAGACAGACAGGCTAGCAACCACTGACAGATAGACAGACAGACAGACAGACAGACTAGCAACCACTGACAGACAGACAGACAGGCTAGCAACCACTGACAGATAGACAGACAGACAGACAGACAGACAGACAGACTAGCAACCACTGACAGACAGACAGACAGACAGACAGACAGGCTAGCAGCCACTGACAGACAGACAGACAGGCTAGCAGCCACTGACAGACAGACAGACAGACAGGCTAGCAACCACTGACAGACAGACAGACAGGCTAGCAACCACTGACAGATAGACAGACAGACTAGCAACCACTGACAGACAGACAGACAGACAGACAGACAGACAGACAGGCTAGCAACCACTGACAGACAGACAGACAGACAGGCTAGCAACCACTGACAGACAGACATGCTAGCAACCACTGACAGATAGACAGACAGACAGGCTAGCAACCACTGACAGACAGACAGACAGATATGCTAGCAACCACTGACAGACAGACAGACAGACAGACATACAGACAGACAGGCGGTACTGTTATGTCACACAGTACAAGGTAAAATGCCTTTCTTAGGAAAGAGCAAATAAAGGAGAATATTGATTTGATGTGCACTGCTGTGCAACGAAGTGAGGCTTTAAGTAGTCCTTTTAAATCTACAGTCCTTTTCAGTTGATCTTCCATTGAAGAATGTATAACAGCTAGATATGAAGGGTATTCCGTTAGCTTTTAAAACAGTTAGACTTGATATCAGTTATGAAATATTTATTCTAATCTGATAATGTGTGGCTGAGGACCATGAGTTAAGATCCAGCCACAGTCTCCTGCATGGATAGAGATTGGACATACAGTGCATTTGGAAAGTATTCAGACCCCTTCACTTTTTCCACATTTTGTTATGTTACAGCCTTATTCTAAAATGGATCCAAAAAAAAATAATCCTCATCAACCTACACACAATACCCCATAATGACAAACAGAAATACCTTATTTACATAAGTATTCAGACCCTTTGCTATGAGACTCGAGCCATGAGGTCGAAGGAATTGTCCGTAGAGCTCCGAGTCAGGATTGTGTCGAGGCACAGATCTGGGGAAGGGTACCAAAACATTTCTGCAGCATTGAAGGTCCCCAAGAACACAGTGGCCTCCATCATTCTTAAATGGAAGAAGTTTGGAACCATCTGAGCAATCGGTGGAGAAGGGCCTTGGTCAGGGAGGTAACTAAGAACCAGATGGTCACTCTGACAGAGCTCCAGAGTTCCTCTGTGAAGATGGGAGAACCTTCCAGAAGGACAACCATCTCTGCAGCACTCCACAAATCAGGACTTTATGGTAGAGGAGCCAGACGGAAGCCACTTCTCAGTAAAAGGCACATGACAGCCTGCTTGGAGTTTGCCAAAAGGCACCTAAATGACTCTCAGACCATGAGAAACAAGATTATCTGGTCTGAGGTAACCAAGATTGAACTCTTTGGCCTGAATGCCAAGTGTCACGTCTGGAAGAATCCAGACACCGCTCATCAAATAGACAATACCATCCCTACGGTGAAGCATGGTGGTGGCAGCATCATGCTGTGAGGATGTTTTTCAGCGGCAGGGACTGGGAGACTAGTCAGGGAAAGATGAACGGAGCAAAGTACAGAAAGATCCTTGATGAAAACCTGCTCCAGAGCGTGCAGGACCTCAGACTGGGGCGAAGGTTCACCTTCCAACAGAACAATGACCCTAAGCACACAGCCAAGACAACGCAGGAGTGGCTTCAGGACAAGTCTCTGAATGTCCTTGAGTGGCCGAGCCAGAGCCCGGACTTGAACCCGATCGAACATCTCAGGAGAGACCTTAAAATAGCTGTGCAATGACGCTCCCCATCCAACCAGACAGAGCTTGAGAGGATCTGTAGAGAAGAATGGGAGACATTCCCCAAATACAGGTGTGCCAAGCTTGTAACGTCATACCCAAGAAGACTCGAAGCTGTAATCACTGCCAAAGGTGCTTCAACAAAGGACTGAGTAAAGGATCTGAATACTTATGCAAATTTTATATTTCAGTTTTGTTTAGTTTTTTTTGTTTGACAAAAATATCTAAAAACCGGTTTTTGCTTTGTCATTATGTGTTATTGTGTGTAGATTGATGAGGGGAAAAAATGTATTTAATACATTTTAGAATAAGGCTGTAACGTCAGAAAATGTGGAAAAAGTCAAGGATACTTTTCGAATGCACTGTATCTGCTGACGAAATGGCAGCCTGCATTGCAGTGCTTTTTTTTTCTCTCTCTCTCGCTCTCGTTCTCTCTCTCTCGCTCTTCCCCCCTTCCAACGCCCACGTTCTAACCAGTGTGTTTATAATAAGACCAAACCATTTTTCTCTTGTGAATATTTAATGGCTGCTCGACACAGAGTCCGCAATTCATCTGCCCCATCTGCTGTGGCATACATAGAATCTCCTTCCTTCCCTCCCACCTTTCTCTCCTTCCCTCTATATCTCCTGATCAGTTATTTCTGTCTTTCTCTATCTCTCTTCTTCCCTCTCTATCTCTTCAACAGCACTTTCTCTCCCTCCTTGGTATTTTCTTCTCTCTTTTCCTCTTTCTCCCCCCTCGCTCTCGCTCTCCCTCCTCTTTCTCCCCACCCCCCCCCCTCCCCCCTCATGACTGTAAGTCGCTTTGGATAAAAGCGTCTGCTAAATGGCATATTATAATTATTATTATAACACAAATGTTTCAAAAGAGATATCGTCATGGCTACAGTAGGCTAGCCAAGACCAATGCTAGGTGTCTTTATTTATCTTTCGTTTAGCAGACTATCAACAGTAGCCAGCATATTGCTAGCTTGTTCTCTATTGAAGGTTTCCTTTTGGAAATCACTTTCCCTAAAATAAATAAGCTTGGCGAGTAGATTGATGGGCGTTTCTTTTTGCTCTGGACAGCACATGTGTGCTGTGTGAACGGATCAACTTCTGTACCGCTCGATAAGTTGTGACTCGCGGGAGCGTGGTGCTGCTTGAATGAACAGCCAATCCTATTGCTCGAATACAAATAGCATGACTTTGCTGTGTGTCGTCCTCTGTAGATCAATTGGTAGAGAATGGCGCTTGTAACGCCAGGGTAGTGGGTTCGATCCCCGGGACTGTAAGTTGCTTTGGATAAAAGCGTCTGCTAAATGGCATATTATTATTATTATTATTATAGTCAGTCTTCAGTGGTTTTTTCCAATGGTAGACTGTGACAGAGCAGGTAAATGTTGAACTGGAATACAAAAATGTGCTAAACAATTACTGGCCTGGTCGAGATCCACTGGGGGACATGTTTTTACTGGCCCCGGGCCAGCGGGCCATCGTTGATGTTGGACCCTGGGGTGTAAACAGGGAATTGACCTTAATCGGCAACGAAGCCCACAGCCAGTTAATTTACAAGCCTGTATATCCTCCCTGACACACAGACTGACACACACAAACACACACACACCTTTTTTCCTTTACACATGCACAATCTCTTCAGGATAGGCAGCTGCAGAGTGTAGCTCCCCATAGGAGTTGAGACAGTGTGTTTAGTGCAGATACATGCTTGTTGCTGTGTTGGGTTTATAGCACAAATGAGGATAAATGATGACCTCATGGTTTTTCACACACCGCTACTTGGTCCAGGTCAGAAGGAGGGATGAGGAAGAAGAAGACGGCAGGAGGAGGAGGAGTGGAGAGGGGGAACGTGGCAGGCCGACACAGGATGAATGGAGGGGGAGAGGGGCTGCCGCTTGGCTGGGGTCTAGGGAGGAAGGGGGAAAGGACTGTGTTTAAAGATAGAGGGAAAGGAGGAGAGGAAATGGGGTGGAGTTGAGGACTATGTTATGGCATCAGAGGAGGAGAAGAGAGGAGGAATATATCTGTAGGAAGAAGAGAAGAGAGGAGAGGGGGATTACATCCATGCTCCAGAGAAGGAGAGGAAAGGAAGAATGGGTATGTGACCATATGTGATTGGAGGAGAGGAGAGAGGGAATATGTCTGCACCAAAGAAAGAGAGGAAAGACAGGATGATAGGTTTGTGGAGAACATGAGAGGAAATGAAAGGAGAGGAAAAGAGGGGGTAGTAGAGGAGAGCAGAAGAGAGGAAGAGAGGAGAGAGGGAATACGTGCTGGTGCTCCACTGCAGTACAATAGAGGGTGGGGTCTCAGAGCAAGTCTGCATACCATAGAGGGTGGGGTCTCAGAGCAAGTCTGCAGTACCATAGAGGGTGGGGTCTGTCTGAGACAGTGTTCCATCCACACCTCTCTGTAAGTGCTAAAAGCCTGCTATGAGGGACGAGTAGGGAGCTAAGAGCAGGGAGCAGCGCTGTACAGGGAGGAGAGGAGATGTTATTTAATTTGTCTGCAGAGGGGCGTGTTCAGTACGTGTGTGTGTGAAAAGCCTACTCTGGAATGACATTAGGAGGCATGCCTATGTGACAGTCACAGTACGTAAGAGCAGACCAGTAGAATGTATACACTCTAGGTCAGGGGTGTCAAACTCATTCCATGGAGGGCCTAGTGTCTGCAGGTTTTTGGTTTTTCCTTTCAGTTAAGTCCTAGACAACCAGGTAAGAGGAGTTCTTTACTAATCAGTGACCTTAATTCATCAATCAAGGGTTGTCTAGGATTTGATTTGATTTGAAGTACAAGGGAGGAGTGAAAACCCGCAGACACTCGGCCCTCCGTGGAATGAGTTTGACACGTGCTGTAGGCCAAGTAATGAAGGGCATCTATTTCTCTGACCTCCATCCATTTCTCTGGCCTCCATCCATCTCTCTGACCATCCATCCATCTCTCTGACTATCCATCCATCTCTCTGCTCTCCATCCATCTCTCTGTCCTCCATCCATCTATCTCCTTGTAAAGTTCAGGGCCACATCTCAATAGTCTTAAGTGGTCTCCTCTATTTGTCTCTTCTTTCACCTGCACTGATCTAAAAACCCATGATAGGTTAAAGCATTGTGGTGTATGAATGTCTACTTTTAATAAGCTTTCACCTGTCCAGCTGATTCTAATAAGTGTAGTCCAGTGGAGGCTGCTCAGAGGAGGAAGGGGAGGACCATCCTACTCAGTGAATTTCATACTTGTGAAACATTAAAAAAGTTATACTTTTTAGATAAAACTATTCTAAATATATTCACGTCATCAAATAATTGATTAAAACACACTATTTTGCAATGAAGGTCTACAGTAGTGTCACGCCCTGGCTCTGGGACTCTGTTATGTTGAGCCAGGGTGTGTAGTTTCTATGTGTTTGTGTTCTGTGTTTAAGTTCTAGTTCATGTGTAGCTATGTTGGCCGGGGTGGTTCTCAATCAGAGGCAACGTGAATCAGCTGTTGCTTGTTGTCTCTGATTGGGAACCATACTTAGGCAGCCTGTTTTCCACAGTGTGTTGTGGGATCTTGTTCCGTGTATGGTTTGTGTCTGTAAACCAAGGACGTCACGTATCGTTTTGTTGTTTTGTTCGTGTGGTACTCTAATAAAATAAGCATGTTCGCAAATCACGCTGCGCATTGGTCCACTCCCTTCAACGATCGTGACAAGTAGCCTCAACAGCCCTCTGTATGGTAGCACAATGGTGTACCTGGAGGACAGCTATTTTCTGTCCTCCTCTGGGTACATTGACTTCAATAAAAAACCTAGGAGGCTCATGGTTCTCACCCCCTTCCATAGACTTACACAGTAATTATGACGACTTCCAGAGGATGTCCTCCAACCTATCAAAGCTCTTGCAGGATGAACTAACATGTTGTTCATCCAATCAAAGGATTAAAGAATGAATCTAGTACTGAAAGCATAAGCTACAGCTAGCTAGCACTGCAGTGTATAAAATGTGGTGAGTAGTTGGCTTGAAAAAAAAACACATTCAAGCCAGACTCAGTAAGTCTCATTTACTTAATTTGTATTTCTAAAATATCAAACTCTCGGGGCGACAAATACAAACCCAGGCAAGACATCATGTAAACAAACCCAGGCAAGACATCATGTAAACAAACCCAGACAAGACATCATGTAAAGAAACCCAGGCAAGACATAATGTAAACAAACCCAGACAAGACATCATGTAAAGAAACCCAGGCAAGACATAATTTAAACAAACCCAGACAAGACATAATGTAAACAAACCCAGGCAAGACATAATTTAAACAAACCCAGACAAGACATCATATAAACAAACCCAGGCAAGACATCATGTAAACAAACCCAGACAAGACATAATGTAAACAAACCCAGGCAAGACGTCATAATGTGCTGGGCCAGCCACCCTTTGATCAGTCAGTATTAGACAGCTGGGCCAGCCACCCTTTGATCAGTCAGTATTAGACAGCTGGGCCAGCCACCCTTTGATCAGTCAGTATTAGACAGCTGGGCCAGCCACCCTTCCTCAGTCAGTATCAGACAGCTGGGCCAGCCACCCTTCATCAGTCAGTATTAGACAGCTGGGCCAGCCACCCTTTGATCAGTCAGTATTAGACAGCTGGGCCAGCCACCCTTTGATCAGTCAGTATTAGACAGCTAGGCCAGCCACCCTTTGATCAGTCAGTATTAGACAGCTGGGCCAGCCACCCTTCATCAGTCCATATCAGACAGCTGGGCCAGCCACCCTTCATCAGTCAGTATTAGACAGCTGGGCCACCAACCTTCATCAGTCAGTATTAGACAGTTGGGCCAGCCACCCTTCCTCAGTCAGTATTTTCTCAGTTGGGCCAGCCACCCTTCCTCAGTCAGTATTAGACAGCTGGGCCAGCCACCCTTTGATCAGTCAGTATTAGACAGCTGGGCCAGCCACCCTTTGATCAGTCAGTATTAGACAGCTGGGCCAGCCACCCTTCATCAGTCCATATCAGACAGCTGGGCCAGCCACCCTTTGATCAGTCAGTATTAGACAGCTGGGCCAGCCACCCTTCATCAGTCCATATCAGACAGCTGGGCCAGCCACCCTTCATCAGTCAGTATTAGACAGCTGGGCCAGCCACCCTTTGATCAGTCAGTATTAGACAGCTGGGCCAGCCACCCTTCATCAGTCAGTATTAGACAGCTGGGCCAGCCACCCTTCATCAGTCAGTATTAGACAGCTGGGCCAGCCACCCTTCATCAGTCAGTATTAGACAGCTGGGCCAGCCACCCTTTGATCAGTCAGTATTAGACAGCTGGGCCAGCCACCCTTCATCAGTCAGTATCAGACAGCTGGGCCAGCCACCCTTCATCAGTCAGTATTAGACAGCTGGGCCAGCCACCCTTCATCAGTCAGTATTAGACAGCTGGGCCAGCCACCCTTTGATCAGTCGGTATCAGACAGCTGGGCCAGCCACCCTTCATCAGTCAGTATCAGACAGCTGGGCCAGCCACCCTTCATCAGTCAGTATTAGACAGCTGGGCCAGCCACCCTTCATCAGTCAGTATTAGACAGCTGGGCCAGCCACCCTTCATCAGTCAGTATCAGACAGCTGGGCCAGCCACCCTTCATCAGTCAGTATTAGACAGCTGGGCCAGCCACCCTTTGATCAGTCAGTATTAGACAGCTGGGCCAGCCACCCTTCATCAGTCAGTATTAGACAGCTGGGCCAGCCACCCTTCATCAGTCAGTATTAGACAGCTGGGCCAGCCACCCTTCATCAGTCAGTATTAGACAGCTGGGCCAGCCACCCTTTGATCAGTCAGTATTAGACAGCTGGGCCAGCCACCCTTCATCAGTCAGTATCAGACAGCTGGGCCAGCCACCCTTCATCAGTCAGTATTAGACAGCTGGGCCAGCCACCCTTCATCAGTCAGTATTAGACAGCTGGGCCAGCCACCCCTTTGATCAGTCAGTATCAGACAGCTGGGCCAGCCACCCTTCATCAGTCAGTATCAGACAGCTGGGCCAGCCACCCTTCATCAGTCAGTATTAGACAGCTGGGCCAGCCACCCTTCATCAGTCAGTATTAGACAGCTGGGCCAGCCACCCTTCATCAGTCAGTATCAGACAGCTGGGCCAGCCACCCTTCATCAGTCAGTATTAGACAGCTGGGCCAGCCACCCTTTGATCAGTCAGTATTAGACAGCTGGGCCAGCCACCCTTCATCAGTCAGTATTAGACAGCTGGGCCAGCCACCCTTCATCAGTCAGTATTAGACAGCTGGGCCAGCCACCCTTCATCAGTCAGTATTAGACAGCTGGGCCAGCCACCCTTCATCAGTCAGTATTAGACAGCTGGGCCAGCCACCCTTCATCAGTCAGTATTAGACAGCTGGTGTTCTCGTTTGCTTGTAGCCTACAACAAGCATGAAAGCTACTCTACTGTATTATAAAGATAGAGTTCAGTGTGTCAAATCGGAGGGCCTGTTGTCTGGACCTATGGCAGTCTCTATGGGGGTGCCACAGGGTTCAATTCTTGGGCCGACACTTTTCTCTGTGTATATCAATGATGTCGCTCTTGCTGCTGGTGACTCTCAGATCCACCTCTACGCAGACGACACCATTTTGTATACATCTGGCCCTTCATTGGACACTGTGTTAACAAACCTCCAAACGAGCTTCAATGCCATACAACAATCCTTCAGTAGCCTTCAACTGCTCTTAAACACTAGTAAAACTAAATGCATGCTTTTCAATCGAACGCTGCTAGCACCCGCCCACCCGACTAGAATCACCACTCTACGGGTCTGACCTAGAGTATGTGGACAACTACAAATATCTAGGTGTCTGGTTAGACTGTAAACTCAACTTCCAGACTCACATAAAGAATCTCCAATCCAAAGTTAAATCTAGAATCGGCTTCCTATTTCGCAACAAAGCCTCCTTCACTCATGCTGCCAAACATGCCCTCGTAAAACTGACTATCCTACCGATCCTTGACTTCGGCGATGTCATTTACAAAATAGCCTCCAACACTCTACTCAGCAAATTGGATGTAGTCTATCACAGTGCCATCCGTTTTGTCTCCAAAGCCCCATACACTACCCACCACTGTAACGATCCCGGCAGTCTGAGTCGGGTCCGGTCTGTGTACTAGTTTTTCTGCTCGTGATCTCCAGTTTCCCGAGGGTTCTGGAACGCTCCCTGCCTGGTTGCCGGGCAACGTTGCTAGGCGGGAGCTCTCTTGATTTCCGCACCTGCATCCCATCAGCAATCTGCACACCTGGTCCTGATCATCACCCTTCTTAGGCTCTGGCCTAACATCCATTCCCTGCCGGATCGTTAGCCATGAACATCACTCGTCCGGAACCTTCACCCAACCTCTGCCTGATGGTCGGGCGGCTGCCGAGCCATCATTGGACCAACTACTGCACCCTCAACAACTCATCCACGCCGCCCGCTCTGTTCCCTGGATTATTCAGCAGCACTCGTGGATCAGTTAAATAAACACTCACCTTTGACACCACTTACCTTGTCCTGGTCTGCTTCTGGGTTCTGGCTTAGTAAACCGTGACAGAACGATCCGGCCAGTAATGAACCCAGCGGACCTGGACTCTGTTCGCCATGCCATTACCCATCAGGAGAAGATGTTGGGCCATCATAGCACGGAGCTACAGGAGATCGCGTTGGCAGTTCGGAACCTTTCTACCGGTCTGACGGAGGTCCAGAACCAGCGCAAGTTTCCGGTGGAGGATCCACTACCGGTTTCACCCATCTCGCCTGCCGCGTCTGGAGCTGTGTCCTTCCGTGAGCCCAAGGTTCCGACGCGGATAAATATGAGGGGGAGCTGGGAAGATGCCGTTCTTTCCTTATGCAGTGTGGGTTAGTGTTCGATCTACAGCCCTACTCTTATGCCACAGACAAGGCTAGGATAGCCTTTGTGATTGAGTTGCTGCGTGGTCGAGCGCTGGAGTGGGCTTCAGCCGTTTGGGAACGACAAGACCCCTGCATGGCTTCATACCAGGGGTTCACGGCCGAGATGAGGAAGCTCTTCGACCATTCCGTCCGAGGGAGGGACGCAGCTAGGCGCCTGTTTTCGCTTCACCAAGGAACTCGCAGCGTGGCCGACTTCGTGATCGAGTTCAAGACGTTGGCTGTGGAGAGTGGGTGGAATGAGGAGTCTCTGCAAGCGGCCTTTTACCAGGGTCTGTCGGAGCAGCTCAAGGATGAGTTGATCTCCTATCCGGAGCCTAGTGACCTGGACAGCTTGGTAGCCTTGTCTATTCGGGTGGATAATCGAGTCCGAGAGCGAAGGAGGGAGAAGCAATGGGGTCCGTCCAATCGATCAGCTTCTCAGGTTCCAGTCGGGTCGGGGATTGGACCAGAATACGTCGATCATCGTCCACCACACAGGATTAGTGGAGAGGTCCTGTCTCCCGATTCTGAACCAATGCAAGTAGGGCGGCACGGGTTAACCAAGGAGGAACGCCAACTCAGACGTAGGACTAACTGTTGCCTCTACTGTGGTGGTTCGGGACATTACCTCGCCACCTGTTCCCGGCGGTCGTCAAACCGCGCGGCTCGCTAAAGTTGGGAGGACTTTTAGCGAGCCAGTTTCGACCTCTCAATACCTCTGTCAGACCCCGTTTCCCGGCTACCCTTGTGAACAGGAATCAGAGCTTAGCGATTAACGCTTTATCGATTCAGGTGCCGATGGAAGCTTTCTTGATGCCGAGTTGGTGGAACAGCTGGGGCTTTCAAGGAGCAATTGCCGGAAGCCATTGAAGCGACCACTCTGAACGGCAGTAGTCTGGCACGTATCACGATGAGGACTGAATCGGTTAAGATGCTGTTGTCGGGGAATCATTCGGAGATGATTTCATTCTTCATTCTGCCCGTCTTCCCATGTTCCTCTGGTCCTTGGATACCCCTGGCTGAAGGAACACAATCCCACGTTCGATTGGGTGACGGGCAAGGTAACGAGTTGGAGCCTTGATTGTCATGCTAACTGTCTCAAGACTGCCTGTCCCCATTCGGTTCCCAGTCAGGTGATTGAGGCTAAACCCCCAGATTTGTCCCTGGTTCCCGAGACATATCACGATTTGGGGGAAGTGTTCAGTAAGCAGAAGGCTCTGTCACTCCCTCCCCACCGACCATATGATTGTGCCATCAACCTGTTCCCTGGAGCTGTCTACCCCAAGGGAAGGTTATACAGTATCTCCCGCCCTGAACGTGAGGCTTTGGAGACCTACATCAAGGAGTCCCTAGCTGCTGGTCTCGTTCGTCCCTCGTCATCACCCCCTGGGGGCAGGATTCTTCTTTGTGGGTAAGAAGGATGGCTCTCTCGACCGTGTATTGATTATCGGGGGTTGAATGACATCACGGTCAAGAACAAGTATCCCCTGCCCTTGATGAGTTCTGCCTTCGACTCCTTACAGGGTGCTACGGTGTTCACCAAGCTAGACCTACGCAATGCGTATCACATGGTCCGGATCAGAGAGGGAGACGAGTGGTTGACGGGTTTCAATACACCGATGGGTCACTTGGTATCAGGTGATGCCGTTTGGACTGACCAATGCTCCAGCGGTATTCCAGAGTATGGTGAACGACGTCCTGAGAGATATGATCGGTCTCTTTGTGTTTGTTTACCTGGATGACATTCTGATCTTCTCGAAGGAACCTTCCGACCACGTCCAGCATGTCCGGCAGGTTCTGCAGCGATTGTTGGAGAATCGCCTGTTCGTGAAGGCCGAGAAGTGCGAGTTTCACGCCCACACGACATCCTTTCTCGGGTACATCATCTCCAGGGGAGAGATTAGGATGGACCAGGAGAAGGTTAGAGCGGTTCTGGAATGGGCCCAGCCCGGTACGAGATTGCAGCTCCAGAGATTTTTGGGGTTTGCGAATTTCTACCGCAGATTCATCCGGGATTACAGCCGTGTGGCCGCTCCGTTAACTGCCTTGACTTCCAGTATCAGGAGCTTCAAGTGGAATCCGGAGGCGGATCGAAGCGTTTCTGGATTTGAAGAGGCGATTCACCAACGCACCGATTCTCTCTCAACCGGACACGGCCCGTCAGTTCGCCGTTGAAGTGGACGCGTCTGATGTGGGAGTTGGCGCCATCCTGTCGCAGCGATGCTCCACGGACAGTAAACTCCATCCCTGCGCCTACTACTCTCGTCGCCTTTCGCCTGCGGAGAGGAATTACGATGTGGGTAACCGGGAGCTTCTCGCGGTGAAACTTGCCTTGGAGGAGTGGCGCCACTGGTTGGAGGGGGCGGAGCAACCGTTTATTGTCTGGACTGACCACAAGAATCTTGCTTACGTGCAATCGGCTAGACGCTCTCAACTCCCGTCAGGCCAGGTGGGTGTTGTTTTTCGGACGATTCAATTTTTTCCCTGACGTTCCGACCTGGATCTAAGAACGGCAAGGCGGACGCCTTGTCTCGGATGTTCTCCAAGACGGAGGAGAGTGGGTCCAAGACCGAGACAATTCTCCCCGGAACTGCGTCGTGGGAGCTGTTAGGTGGAAGATTGAGGAGGAGGTGATGGCGGCCCTTCGGACGCAGCCCGGTCCCGTAACGGTCCATCCGGTCGGTTGTTTGTGCCTGAGTCGGTTCGTCCGCGGTCCTCAAATGGTCCCACGCCAGCAAGATGGCTTGTCACCCTGGCGTGGCTCGGACGATGGCGTTTCTTCGCAGACGTTTTGGTGGCCTGCCATGGCCGAGGATACTCGGGGTTATGTTGCTGCCTGTCCAGTGTGTGCGCAGAATAAGAGTACCAATCGGCCCAGCTCTGGACTACTTCACCCCCTTCCTATTCCCCGCGACCATGGTCGCATCTGGCCCTGGACTTTGTCACTGGGTTGCCCGCTTCTGAGGGGAACACGGTCGTTCTGACTATCGTGGACAGATTCAGCAAGTTCGCCCACTTTGTGCCAATTGCCAAGCTTCCCTCTGCCTCGGAGACGTCCGAGATCCTGGTTAGGGAGGTTTTCAGGGTCCACGGTTTGCCCAGTGATATCGTTTCCCGACCGTGGCCCTCAGTTTACCTCTGCTGTCTGGAAGTCCTTCTGTTTGGCCATTGGAGCTACAGTCAGTCTCACATCTGGTTTTCACCCCCAATCTAATGGTCAGGCGGAGAGAGCCAACCAGAAGATGGAATCCACGCTACGCTGCCTGGTCTCTTCCAACCCCACCTCCTGGGTCTCTCAGTTGCCTTGGGTTGAGTATGCCCACAATACTCTCCCCTACATCTGCCACTGGGATGTCTCCCTTCCAGTGCCTGTATGGCTACCAACCTCCCTTGTTCCCTTCTCAGGAGAAGGAGCTCTCAGTGCCTTCTGTTCAGGCCCAT